>NC_092091.1:83779156-83886656 GCF_045679555.1 Salvelinus alpinus | reverse complement strand
AACAATGTCAAATAGTTGACGTGTGAAGATAAATAAACAGATAATTATAGTTTATATTTACAATGTTGTTTGTGCTCCTCTGGCTGGCCTTTTCTCAAGGCAACAGGCCACACATCTTCCCAGTGTGATGACACACTGCAGTATTTTACCTAACTGATATGGGAGTTTGATGTTTGATTAGTTTTCAAATTCTTTGTGGATCTGTGTAATCTGAGGGAAATATGTGTCTCTAATATGGTCATACATTGGGCAGGAGGTTAGGAAGTGCAGCTCAGTTTCCACCTCATTTTGTGGGCAGTGTGCACATAGCCTGTGTTCTCTTGAGAGCCAGGTCAGCCTACGGCGGCCTTTCTCAATAGCAAGGCTATGCTCACTGAGTCTGTACATATTTAAGGATTTTCTTAATTTGGGGTCTGTCACAGTGGTCAGCTATTCTGCCACTGTGCACTCTCAGAGTAAATAAACATAAATATAGGTTGTATTTACAATGTTGTTTGTTCTTCACTGGTTGCCCTTTTCTTGTGGCAACAGGTCACACATCTTGCTGCTGTGATGGCACACTGTGGTATTTCTCCCAATAGATATGGGAGTTTATCAAAATTGGGTATGTTTTCAAATTCTTTGTGTATCTGTGTAATCTGAGGGACATACAGTTGAAGTGGGAAGTTTACATACACCTTAGCCAAATACATTCAAACTCAGTTTTTCACAATTCCTGACATTTAATCCTAGTAACAATTCCCTGTCTTAGGTCAGTTAGGATCACCACTTTATTTTAAGGATGTGAAATGTCAGAATAATAGTAGAGAGAATGAATTATTTCAGCTTTTATTTCTTTCATCACATTCCCAGTGGGTCAGAAGTTTACATACACTCAATTAGTATTTGGTAGCATTGCCTTTAAATTGTTTAACTTGGGTCAAATGTTTCAGGTAGCCTTCCACAAGCTTCCCACAATAAGTGTAACTGAGTCAGGTTTGAAGGCCTCCTTGCTCGCACATGCATTTTCAGTTCTACCCACACATTTTCTACAGGATTGAGGTCAGGGCTTTGTGATGGCCACTCCAATACCTTGACTTTGTTGTCCTTAAGCCATTTTGCCACAACTTTGGAAGTATGCTTGGGGTCATTGTCCATTTGGAAGACCCATTTGCGACCAAGCTTTAACTTCCTGACTGATTGTCTTGAAGTTTTGCTTCAATATATCCACATAATTTTCCTTCCTCATAATTTTCCTTCCTTTTGTGAAGTGCACCAGTCCCTCCTGCAGCAAAGCACCCCCACAACATGATGCTGCCACCCCCTGTCACGCCCTGACCTTAGAGAGCCTTTTTATGTCTCTATTTGGTTTGGTCAGGGTGTGATTTGGGGTGGGCATTCTATGTTTTTGTTTTCTATGATTTTGTATTTCTATGTTTTGGCCGGGTATGGTTCTCAATCAGGGACAGCTGTCTATCGTTGTCTCTGATTGGGAACCATACTTAGGTAGCCCTTTTCCCTCCTTTCTTTGTGGGAAGTTAACTTTGTTTGTGGCACATAGCCCTTAAGCTTCACGGTTGTTTTGTAAGGTTTATTGTTTTTGTCGGCTTCATTTCCTAAATAAAAGGAATATGTACGCTCACCACGCTGCGCTTTGGTCCTCTTCATTCAACGGCCGTGACACCCCCGTGCATCACGGTTTGGATGGTGTACTTCGGCTTGCAAGCCTCCATCCACCCTTTTCCTCCAATCATTTCGATGGTCATTATGGCAAAACAGTTCTATTTTTGTTTCATCAGAGCAGAGGACATTTCTCCAAAAAGTACGATCTTTGTCCCCATCTGCAGTTGCAAACCATAGCCTGGCTTTTTTATGGCTGTTTTGGAGCAGTCTTCCTTGCTGAGCGGCCAATCAGGTTATGTCGATATAGGACTCGTTTTACTGTGGATATAGATACTTTTGTACCTGTTTCCTCCAGCATCTTCACAAGGTGCTTTGCTGTTGTTCTGGGATTGATTTGCACTTTTCGCACCAAAGTACGTTTATCTCTAGGAGACAGAACGCGTCTCCTTCCTGAGCAGTATGACGTCTGCATGGTCCAATGGTGTTTATACTTGCGTACTATTATTTGTACAGATGAACGTGGAACCTTCAGGCATTTGGAAATTTCTCCCAAGGATGAACCAGACTTGTGGAGGTCTACAATTTTTTTTCTGAGATCTTGGCTGATTTCTTTAGATTTTCCCGTGATGTCAAGCAAAGAGGCACTGAGTTTGAAGGTAGGCCTTGAAATACATCCACAGGTACACCTCCAATTGACTCAAATTATGTCAATTAGCATTACCTTACAGGGAAACCCACCTCCCAACGTTCTCCCAACATGTTGTTTTGATTTAAAACCCCAACAGATTGGACGTGATCAAAGCATAACAATCACCACCACCTCCAACAGATACCATATTAAATAGACGGATCTAAACACATTGGCAAATGGTCTAAAGTAGTGCCCTATAAAGAGAATAGGGTGTCAAGTCGGACGCCTGCCACAGGGCTGGAAATTATTTCACTGTTTCATGTTGAGTGACATGTAATGGACACGATCACTTTCAACCTGCTGTACAACGTGCGTTGTGTTTGTAACAATGTTACGTTTGTTGTGAACGGCAAAAACAAGCGTTGGTTGGTCCGACCCTGCATAGACAATAAATCTGAACTGAGTTGATGTTGAACTGAGCAGAGCCACCTGTGTTTGTGTTCTCTGTGTGACAGTAGGACAGACAGTGGTGTAGGACAGACAGTATGGTGTAGGACAGACAGTATGGTGTAAGACAGACAGTATGGTGTAGGACAGACAGTATGGTGTAGGACAGACAGTGTGGTGTAGGACAGACAGTGTGGTGTAGGACAGACAGTGTGGTGTAGGACAGACAGTGTGGTGTAGGACAGACAGTATGGTGTAGGATAGACAGTATGGTGTAAGACAGACAGTATGGTGTAGGACAGACAGTATGCTGTAGGACAGACAGTGTGGTGTAGGACAGACAGTATGGTGTAGGACAGACAGTATGGTGTAGGACAGACAGTGTGGTGTAGGACAGACAGTATGGTGTAGGACAGACAGTATGGTGTAGGACAGACAGTGTGGTGTAGAACAGACAGTGTGGTGTAGGACAGACAGTGGGGTGTAGGACAGACAGTGGGGTGTAGGACAGACAGTATGGTGTAGGACAGACAGTGTGGTGTAGGACAGACAGTATGGTGTAGGACAGACAGTGGGGTGTAGGACAGACAGTGTGGTGTAGGACAGACAGTGTGGTGTAGGACAGACAGTATGGTGTAAAACAGACAGGGGGGTGTAGGACAGACAGTGTGGTGTAGGACAGACAGTATGGTGTAGGACAGACAGTGTGGTGTAGGACAGACAGTATGGTGTAGGACAGACAGTGGGGTGTAGGACAGACAGTGTGGTGTAGGACAGACAGTGTGGTGTAGGACAGACAGGGTGGTGTAGGACAGACAGGGTGGTGTAGGACAGACAGTGTGGTGTAGGACAGACAGTGTGGTGTAGAACAGACAGTGTGGTGTAGGACAGACAGTGTGGTGTAGGACAGACAGTATGGTGTAGGACAGACAGTGTGGTGTATGACAGACAGTGTGGTGTAGGACAGACAGTGTGGTGTAAGACAGACAGTATGGTGTAGGACAGACAGTATGGTGTAGGACAGACAGTATGGTGTAGGACAGACAGTGTGGTGTAGGACAGACAGTGTGGTGTAGGACAGACAGGGTGGTGTAGGACAGACAGGGTGGTGTAGGACAGACAGGATGGTGTAGGACAGACAGTGTGGTGTAGGACAGACAAGATGGTGTAGGACAGACAGTGTGGTGTAGGACAGACAGTATGGTGTAGGACAGACAGTATGGTGTAGGACAGACAGTATGGTGTAGGACAGACAGTATGGTGTAGGACAGACAGTATGGTGTAGGACAGACAGTATGGTGTAGGACAGACAGCATGGTGTAGGACAGACAGTATGGTGTAGGACAGGCAGTATGGTGTAGGACAGACAGTATGGTGTAGGACAGACAGTGTGGTGTAGGACAGACAGTGTGGTGTAGGACAGACAGTGTGGTGTAGGACAGACAGTGTGGTGTAGGACAGATAGTGTGGTGTAGGACAGACAGTATGGTGTAGGACTGACAGTGTGGTGTAGGACAGATAGTGTGGTGTAGAACAGACAGTGTGGTGTAGGACAGACAGTATGGTGTAGGACAGACAGTGTGGTGTAGGACAGACAGTGTGGTGTAGGACAGACAGTGTGGTGTAGGACAGACAGTGTGGTGTAGGACAGACAGTATGGTGTAGGACAGACAGTGTGGTGTAGGACAGACAGCATGGTGTAGGATAGACAGTGTGGTGTAGGACAGACAGTGTGGTGTAGGACAGACAGTGTGGTGTAGGACAGACAGTGTGGTGTAGGACAGACAGTATGGTGTAGGACTGACAATGTGGTGTAGGACAGACAGTGTGGTGTAGGACAGACAGTATGGTGTAGGACAGACAGTATGGTGTAGGACTGACAGCATGGTGTAGGACAGACAGTATGGTGTAGGACTGACAGTATGGTGTAGGACAGACAGTGTGGTGTAGGACAGACAGGATGGTGTAGGACTGACAGCATGGTGTAGGACAGACAGTGTGGTGTAGGACAGACAGTGTGGTGTAGGACAGACAGGATGGTGTAGGACTGACAGCATGGTGTAGGACAGACAGTATGGTGTAGGACAGACAGTATGGTGTAGAACAGACAGTATGGTGTAGGACTGACAGTATGGTGTAGGACAGACAGTATGGTGTAGGACAGACAGTATGGTGTAGAACAGACAGTATGGTGTAGGACAGACAGTATGGTGTAGGACAGACAGTATGGTGTAGGACAGACAGTATGGTGTAGGACAGACAGTATGGTGTAGGACTGACAGCATGGTGTAGGACAGACAGTATGGTGTAGGACTGACTGTATGGTGTAGGACAGACAGTGTGGTGTAGGACAGACAGGATGGTGTAGGACTGACAGCATGGTGTAGGACAGACAGTGTGGTGTAGGACAGACAGTGTGGTGTAGGACAGACAGGATGGTGTAGGACAGACAGTATGGTGTAGAACAGACAGGATGGTGTAGGACAGACAGTGTGGTGTAGGACTGACAGTATGGTGTAGGACAGACCTGAAACGTGATATCTAGACTCAGATCTTGACATGATTGTGTGGTATAAAGGTGGCACGCGCACACACACACACACACACACACACACACTAACACACACACACACACACACACACACACACACACACACACACACAGAGTCGGGGAGGACGCTGCCGTTGGAAAAGAGAGACATTCCTAGAGACTGAGAGGAGAGGTGTTGGTATCGCTGTTCAACCAGACTAATTATACCCTCAACACAGACACAATCATGTTTCAATACATTACAGAAGTCGACATATAATACTGTCTATATAGTTAGTTTATCTGAACCTAGTGTAAACTTAGAGGAAAATAATAAAGGAAAATAGATTTAAAAAGATGTTAAAAAATATATATATATGGAGGATTGGAAATGATGCAGACAACTACATGAATTGAAGGCACAATCTATTTGCCCTATTAAAGCTGATCCCCCCCCCCCCCTAACTTATATACTGAGTTGACAAAACATTATGAACACCTTTGACATTTTATTTAACCTTTATTTATCTAGGAAGGTGAGTTAAGAACACATGTTTATTTACAATGACTGCCTACCCCAGCGAAACCCTACCCCGGCCAAACCCAACCCTATCAAACCCTACCCTATCAAACCCTACCCTATCAAACCCTACCCCGGCCAAACCCAACCCTATCAAACCCTACCCTATCAAACCCTACCCTATCAAACCCTACCCTATCAAACCCTACCCTATCAAACCCTACCCTATCAAACCCTACCCCGGCCAAACCCTACCCTATCAAACCCTACCCCGGCCAAACCCTACCCTATCAAACCCTACCCTATCAAACCCTACCCTATCAAACCCTACCCCAGCCAAAGCCTACAGTCCCAGTATTATCCACCCCTCATCTCCCCTACAGTCCCAGTATTATCCACCCCTCATCTCCCCTACAGTCCCAGTATTATCCACCCCTCATCTCCCCTACAGTCCCAGTATTATCCACCCCTCATCTCCCCTAAAGTCCCAGTATTATCCACCCCTCATCTCTCCTACAGTCCCAGTATTATCAACCCCTCATCTCCCCTACAGTCCCAGTATTATCAACCCCTCATCTCCCCTACAGTCCCAGTATTATCCACCCCTCACCTCTCCTACAGTCCCAGTATTATCCACCCCTCACCTCTCATACAGTCCGAGTATTATCCACCCCTCAACTCTCATACAGTCCCAGTATTACCCACCCCTCACCTCTCCTACAGTCCCAGTATTATCCACCCCTCACCTCCCCTACAGTCCCAGTATTATCCACCCCTCACCTCTCCTACAGTCCCAGTATTATCCACCCCTCATCTCCCCTACAGTCCCAGTATTATCCACCCCTCACCTCTCCTACAGTCACAGTATTATCCACCCCTCATCTCCCCTACAGTCCCAGTATTATCCACCCCTCACCTCTCCTACAGTCCCAGTATTATCCACCCCTCATCTCCCCTACAGTCCCAGTATTATCCACCCCTCACCTCTCCTACAGTCACAGTATTATCCACCCCTCATCTCTCCTACAGTCCCAGTATTATCCACCCCTCATCTCTCCTACAGTCCCAGTATTATCCACCCCTCATCTCTCCTACAGTCCCAGTATTACCCACCCCTCATCTCTCCTACAGTCCCAGTATTATCCACCCCTCATCTCCCCTACAGTCCCAGTATTATCCACCCCTCATCTCTCCTACAGTGCCAGTATTATCCACCCCTCATCTCTCCTACAGTCCCAATATTATCCACCCCTCATCTCCCCTACAGTCCCAGTATTACCCACCCCTCATCTCTCCTACAGTCCCAGTATTATCCACCCCTCATCTCCCCTACAGTCCCAGTATTATCCACCCCTCATCTCCCCTACAGTCCCAGTATTATCCACCCCTCATCTCTCCTACAGTCCCAGTATTATCCACCCCTCATCTCCCCTACAGTCCCAGTATTATCCACCCCTCATCTCCCCTACAGTCCCAGTATTACCCACCCCTCATCTCTCCTACAGTCCCAGTATTATCCACCCCTCATCTCCCCTACAGTCCCAGTATTATCCACCCCTCATCTCCCCTACAGTCCCAGTATTATCCACCCCTCATCTCCCCTACAGTCCCAGTATTATCCATCCCTCACCTCTCCTACAGTCCCAGTATTACCCACCCCTCACCTCTCATACAGTCCCAGTATTACCCACCCCTCACCTCTCCTACAGTCCCAGTATTATCCTCCCCTCATCTCTCCTACAGTCCCAGTATTATCCACCCCTCACCTCTCCTACAGTCACAGTATTATCCACCCCTCATCTCCCCTACAGTCCCAGTATTATCCACCCCTCACCTCTCCTACAGTCCCAGTATTATCCACCCCTCATCTCCCCTACAGTCCCAGTATTATCCACCCCTCATCTCTCCTACAGTCCCAGTATTATCAACCCCTCATCTCCCCTACAGTCCCAGTATTATCCACCCCTCATCTCCCCTACAGTCCCAGTATTATCCACCCCTCACCTCTCCTACAGTCCCAGTATTATCCACCCCTCACCTCCCCTACAGTCCCAGTATTATCCACCCCTCACCTCTCCTACAGTCCCAGTATTATCCACCCCTCATCTCCCCTACAGTCCCAGTATTATCCACCCCTCACCTCTCCTACAGTCCCAGTATTATCCACCCCTCATCTCCCCTACAGTCCCAGTATTATCCACCCCTCACCTCTCCTACAGTCCCAGTATTATCCACCCCTCATCTCTCCTACATTCCCAGTATTATCCACCCCTCATCTCCCCTACAGTCCCAGTATTATCCACCCCTCATCTCCCCTACAGTCCCAGTATTATCCACCCCTCATCTCTCCTACAGTCCCAGTATTATCCACCCCTCATCTCTCCTACAGTCCCAGTATTACCCACCCCTCATCTCTCCTACAGTCCCAGTATTATCCACCCCTCATCTCCCCTACAGTCCCAGTATTATCCACCCCTCATCTCTCCTACAGTCCCAGTATTATCCACCCCTCATCTCTCCTACAGTCCCAATATTATCCACCCCTCATCTCCCCTACAGTCCCAGTATTACCCACCCCTCATCTCTCCTACAGTCCCAGTATTATCCACCCCTCATCTCCCCTACAGTCCCAGTATTATCCACCCCTCATCTCCCCTACAGTCCCAGTATTATCCACCCCTCATCTCTCCTACAGTCCCAGTATTATCCACCCCTCATCTCCCCTACAGTCCCAGTATTATCCACCCCTCATCTCCCCTACAGTCCCAGTATTACCCACCCCTCATCTCTCCTACAGTCCCATTGTTATCCACCCCTCATCTCTCCTACAGTCCCAGTATTATCCACCCCTCATCTCCCCTACAGTCCCAGTATTATCCACCCCTCATCTCCCCTACAGTCCCAGTATTATCCACCCCTCATCTCCCCTACAGTCCCAGTATTATCCATCCCTCACCTCTCCTACAGTCCCAGTATTACCCACCCCTCACCTCTCATACAGTCCCAGTATTACCCACCCCTCACCTCTCCTACAGTCCCAGTATTATCCACCCCTCATCTCTCCTACAGTCCCAGTATTATCCACCCCTCACCTCTCCTACAGTCACAGTATTATCCACCCCTCATCTCCCCTACAGTCCCAGTATTATCCACCCCTCAACTCTCCTACAGTCCCAGTATTATCCACCCCTCATCTCCCCTACAGTCCCAGTATTATCCACCCCTCATCTCTCCTACAGTCCCAGTATTATCCACCCCTCATCTCTCCTACAGTCCCAGTATTATCCACCCCTCATCTCTCCTACAGTCCCAGTATTACCCACCCCTCATCTCCCCTACAGTCCCAGTATTATCCACCCCTCATCTCTCCTACAGTCCCAGTATTATCCACCCCTCATCTCTCCTACAGTCCCAGTATTATCCACCCCTCATCTCTCCTACAGTCCCAGTATTATCCACCCCTCATCTCTCCTACAGTCCCAGTATTACCCACCCCTCATCTCCCCTACAGTCCCAGTATTATCCACCCCTCACCTCTCATACAGTCCCAGTATTACCCACCCCTCATCTCCCCTACAGTCCCAGTATTATCCACCCCTCACCTCTCCTACAGTCACAGTATTATCCACCCCTCATCTCTCCTACAGTCCCAGTATTATCCACCCCTCATCTCTCCTACAGTCCCAGTATTATCCACCCCTCATCTCTCCTACAGTCCCAGTATTATCCACCCCTCATCTCTCCTACAGTCCCAGTATTATCCACCCCTCATCTCTCCTACAGTGCCAGTATTATCCACCCCTCATCTCTCCTACAGTCCCAGTATTATCCACCCCTCATCTCTCCTACAGTCCCAGTATTATCCACCCCTCATCTCCCCTACAGTCCCAGTATTATCCACCCCTCATCTCTCCTACAGTCCCAGTATTATCCACCCCTCATCTCCCCTACAGTCCCAGTATTATCCACCCCTCACCTCTCCTACAGTCCCAGTATTATCCACCCCTCATCTCTCCCACAGTCCCAGTATTATCCACCCCTCATCTCCCCCACAGTCCCAGTATTATCCACCCCTCACCTCTCCTACAGTCCCAGTATTATCCACCCCTCATCTCCCCTACAGTCCCAGTATTATCCACCCCTCATCTCCCCTACAGTCCCATTATTATCCACCCCTCACCTCTCCTACAGTCCCAGTATTATCCACCCCTCATCTCTCCTACAGTTCCAGTATTATCCACCCCTCATCTCCCCTACAGTCCCAGTATTATCCACCCCTCATCTCTCCTACAGTCCCAGTATTATCCACCCCTCATCTCTCCTACAGTCCCAGTATTATCCACCCCTCATCTCTCCTACAGTCCCAGTATTATCCACCCCTCATCTCCCCTACAGTCCCAGTATTATCCACCCCTCATCTCTCCTACAGTCCCAGTATTATCCACCCCTCATCTCCCCTACAGTCCCAGTATTATCCACCCCTCATCTCTCCTACAGTCCCAGTATTACCCACCCCTCATCTCTCCTAGAGTCCCAGTATTATCCACCCCTCATCTCTCCTACAGTCCCAGTATTATCCACCCCTCATCTCTCCTACAGTCCCAGTATTATCCACCCCTCATCTCTCCTACAGTCCCAGTATTATCCACCCCTCATCTCCCCTACAGTCCCAGTATTATCCACCCCTCATCTCTCCTACAGTCCCAGTATTATCCACCCCTCATCTCCCCTACAGTCCCAGTATTATCCACCCCTCACCTCTCCTACAGTCCCAGTATTATCCACCCCTCATCTCTCCTACAGTCCCAGTATTATCCACCCCTCATCTCCACTACAGTCCCAGTATTATCCACCCCTCACCTCTCCTACAGTCCCAGTATTATCCACCCCTCATCTCCCCTACAGTCCCAGTATTATCCACCCCTTATCTCCCCTAAAGTCCCATTATTATCCACCCCTCACCTCTCCTACAGTCCCAGTATTATCCACCCCTCATCTCCCCTACAGTCCCAGTATTATCCACCCCTCACCTCTCCTACAGTCCCAGTATTATCCACCCCTCATCTCCTTTACATTCCCAGTATTATCCACCCCTCACCTCTCCTACAGTCCCAGTATTATCCACCCCTCATCTCCCCTACAGTCCCAGTATTATCCACCCCTCACCTCTCCTACAGTCCCAGTATTATCCACCCCTCATATCTCCTACAGTCCCAGTATTATCCACCCCTCATCTCTCCTACAGTCCCAGTATTATCCACCCCTCATCTCCCCTACAGTCCCAGTATTATCCACCCCTCATCTCCCCTACAGTCCCAGTATTATCCACCCCTCATCTCTCCTACAGTCCCAGTATTATCCACCCCTCATCTCCCCTACAGTCCCAGTATTATCCACCCCTCACCTCTCCTACAGTCCCAGTATTATCCACCCCTCACCTCTCCTACAGTCCCAGTATTATCCACCCCTCACCTCCCCTACAGTCCCAGTATTATCCACCCCTCACCTCTCCTACAGTCCCAGTATTATCCACCCCTCATCTCCCCTACAGTCCCAGTATTATCCACCCCTCACCTCTCCTACAGTCACAGTATTATCCACCCCTCATCTCCCCTACAGTCCCAGTATTATCCACCCCTCACCTCTCCTACAGTCACAGTATTATCCACCCCTCATCTCCCCTACAGTCCCAGTATTATCCACCCCTCACCTCTCCTACAGTCACAGTATTATCCACCCCTCATCTCTCCTACAGTCCCAGTATTATCCACCCCTCATCTCTCCTACAGTCCCAGTATTATCCACCCCTCATCTCTCCTACAGTCCCAGTATTACCCACCCCTCATCTCTCCTACAGTCCCAGTATTATCCACCCCTCATCTCCCCTACAGTCCCAGTATTATCCACCCCTCATCTCTCCTACAGTCCCAGTATTATCCACCCCTCATCTCTCCTACAGTCCCAATATTATCCACCCCTCATCTCCCCTACAGTCCCAGTATTACCCACCCCTCATCTCTCCTACAGTCCCAGTATTATCCACCCCTCATCTCCCCTACAGTCCCAGTATTATCCACCCCTCATCTCCCCTACAGTCCCAGTATTATCCACCCCTCATCTCTCCTACAGTCCCAGTATTATCCACCCCTCATCTCCCCTACAGTCCCAGTATTATCCACCCCTCATCTCCCCTACAGTCCCAGTATTACCCACCCCTCATCTCTCTTACAGTCCCATTGTCATCCACCCCTCATCTCTCCTACAGTCCCAGTATTATCCACCCCTCATCTCCCCTACAGTCCCAGTATTATCCACCCCTCATCTCCCCTACAGTCCCAGTATTATCCACCCCTCATCTCCCCTACAGTCCCAGTATTATCCATCCCTCACCTCTCCTACAGTCCCAGTATTACCCACCCCTCACCTCTCATACAGTCCCAGTATTACCCACCCCTCACCTCTCCTACAGTCCCAGTATTATCCTCCCCTCATCTCTCCTACAGTCCCAGTATTATCCACCCCTCACCTCTCCTACAGTCACAGTATTATCCACCCCTCATCTCCCCTACAGTCCCAGTATTATCCACCCCTCACCTCTCCTACAGTCCCAGTATTATCCACCCCTCATCTCCCCTACAGTCCCAGTATTATCCACCCCTCATCTCTCCTACAGTCCCAGTATTATCAACCCCTCATCTCCCCTACAGTCCCAGTATTATCCACCCCTCATCTCCCCTACAGTCCCAGTATTATCCACCCCTCACCTCTCCTACAGTCCCAGTATTATCCACCCCTCACCTCCCCTACAGTCCCAGTATTATCCACCCCTCACCTCTCCTACAGTCCCAGTATTATCCACCCCTCATCTCCCCTACAGTCCCAGTATTATCCACCCCTCACCTCTCCTACAGTCCCAGTATTATCCACCCCTCATCTCCCCTACAGTCCCAGTATTATCCACCCCTCACCTCTCCTACAGTCCCAGTATTATCCACCCCTCATCTCTCCTACAGTCCCAGTATTATCCACCCCTCATCTCCCCTACAGTCCCAGTATTATCCACCCCTCATCTCCCCTACAGTCCCAGTATTATCCACCCCTCATCTCTCCTACAGTCCCAGTATTATCCACCCCTCATCTCTCCTACAGTCCCAGTATTACCCACCCCTCATCTCTCCTACAGTCCCAGTATTATCCACCCCTCATCTCCCCTACAGTCCCAGTATTATCCACCCTTCATCTCTCCTACAGTCCCAGTATTATCCACCCCTCATCTCTCCTACAGTCCCAATATTATCCACCCCTCATCTCCCCTACAGTCCCAGTATTACCCACCCCTCATCTCTCCTACAGTCCCAGTATTATCCACCCCTCATCTCCCCTACAGTCCCAGTATTATCCACCCCTCATCTCCCCTACAGTCCCAGTATTATCCACCCCTCATCTCTCCTACAGTCCCAGTATTATCCACTTCTCATCTCCCCTACAGTCCCAGTATTATCCACCCCTCATCTCCCCTACAGTCCCAGTATTACCCACCCCTCATCTCTCCTACAGTCCCATTGTTATCCACCCCTCATCTCTCCTACAGTCCCAGTATTATCCACCCCTCATCTCCCCTACAGTCCCAGTATTATCCACCCCTCATCTCCCCTACAGTCCCAGTATTATCCACCCCTCATCTCCCCTACAGTCCCAGTATTATCCATCCCTCACCTCTCCTACAGTCCCAGTATTACCCACCCCTCACCTCTCATACAGTCCCAGTATTACCCACCCCTCACCTCTCCTACAGTCCCAGTATTATCCTCCCCTCATCTCTCCTACAGTCCCAGTATTATCCACCCCTCACCTCTCCTACAGTCACAGTATTATCCACCCCTCATCTCCCCTACAGTCCCAGTATTATCCACCCCTCAACTCTCCTACAGTCCCAGTATTATCCACCCCTCATCTCCCCTACAGTCCCAGTATTATCCACCCCTCATCTCTCCTACAGTCCCAGTATTATCCACCCCTCATCTCTCCTACAGTCCCAGTATTATCCACCCCTCATCTCTCCTACAGTCCCAGTATTACCCACCCCTCATCTCCCCTACAGTCCCAGTATTATCCACCCCTCATCTCTCCTACACTCCCAGTATTATCCACCCCTCATCTCTCCTACAGTCCCAGTATTATCCACCCCTCATCTCTCCTACAGTCCCAGTATTATCCACCCCTCATCTTTCCTACAGTCCCAGTATTACCCACCCCTCATCTCCCCTACAGTCCCAGTATTATCCACCCCTCACCTCTCATACAGTCCCAGTATTACCCACCCCTCATCTCCCCTACAGTCCCAGTATTATCCACCCCTCACCTCTCCTACAGTCACAGTATTATCCACCCCTCATCTCTCCTACAGTCCCAGTATTATCCACCCCTCATCTCTCCTACAGTCCCAGTATTATCCACCCCTCATCTCTCCTACAGTCCCAGTATTATCCACCCCTCATCTCTCCTACAGTCCCAGTATTATCCACCCCTCATCTCTCCTACAGTGCCAGTATTATCCACCCCTCATCTCTCCTACAGTCCCAGTATTATCCACCCCTCATCTCTCCTACAGTCCCAGTATTATCCACCCCTCATCTCCCCTACAGTCCCAGTATTATCCACCCCTCATCTCTCCTACAGTCCCAGTATTATCCACCCCTCATCTCCCCTACAGTCCCAGTATTATCCACCCCTCACCTCTCCTACAGTCCCAGTATTATCCACCCCTCATCTCTCCCACAGTCCCAGTATTATCCACCCCTCATCTCCCCTACAGTCCCAGTATTATCCACCCCTCACCTCTCCTACAGTCCCAGTATTATCCACCCCTCATCTCCCCTACAGTCCCAGTATTATCCACCCCTCATCTCCCCTACAGTCCCATTATTATCCACCCCTCACCTCTCCTACAGTCCCAGTATTATCCACCCCTCATCTCTCCTACAGTTCCAGTATTATCCACCCCTCATCTCCCCTACAGTCCCAGTATTATCCACCCCTCATCTCTCCTACAGTCCCAGTATTATCCACCCCTCATCTCTCCTACAGTCCCAGTATTATCCACCCCTCATCTCTCCTACAGTCCCAGTATTATCCACCCCTCATCTCCCCTACAGTCCCAGTATTATCCACCCCTCATCTCCCCTACAGTCCCAGTATTATCCACCCCTCATCTCTCCTACAGTCCCAGTATTATCCACCCCTCATCTCTCCTACAGTCCCAGTATTACCCACCCCTCATCTCTCCTAGAGTCCCAGTATTATCCACCCCTCATCTCTCCTACAGTCCCAGTATTATCCACCCCTCATCTCTCCTACAGTCCCAGTATTATCCACCCCTCATCTCTCCTACAGTCCCAGTATTATCCACCCCTCATCTCCCCTACAGTCCCAGTATTATCCACCCCTCATCTCTCCTACAGTCCCAGTATTATCCACCCCTCATCTCCCCTACAGTCCCAGTATTATCCACCCCTCACCTCTCCTACAGTCCCAGTATTATCCACCCCTCATCTCTCCTACAGTCCCAGTATTATCCACCCCTCATCTCCCCTACAGTCCCAGTATTATCCACCCCTCTCCTCTCCTACAGTCCCAGTATTATCCACCCCTCATCTCCCCTACAGTCCCAGTATTATCCACCCCTTATCTCCCCTAAAGTCCCATTATTATCCACCCCTCACCTCTCCTACAGTCCCAGTATTATCCACCCCTCATCTCCCCTACAGTCCCAGTATTATCCACCCCTCACCTCTCCTACAGTCCCAGTATTATCCACCCCTCATCTCCTTTACATTCCCAGTATTATCCACCCCTCACCTCTCCTACAGTCCCAGTATTATCCACCCCTCATCTCCCCTACAGTCCCAGTATTATCCACCCCTCACCTCTCCTACAGTCCCAGTATTATCCACCCCTCATATCTCCTACAGTCCCAGTATTATCCACCCCTCATCTCTCCTACAGTCCCAGTATTATCCACCCCTCATCTGTCCTACAGTCCCAGTATTATCCACCCCTCATCTCTCCTACAGTTCCAGTATTATCCACCCCTCATCTCCCCTACAGTCCCAGTATTATCCACCCATCACCTCTCCTACAGTCACAGTATTATCCACCCCTCATCTCTCCTACAGTCCCAGTATTATCCACCCCTCATCTCTCCTACAGTCCCAGTATTATCCACCCCTCATCTCTCCTACAGTCCCAGTATTATCCACCCCTCATCTCTCCTACAGTCCCAGTATTATCCACCCCTCATCTCCCCTACAGTCCCAGTATTATCCACCCCTCACCTCTCCTACAGTCCCAGTATTATCCACCCCTCATCTCCCCTACAGTCCCAGTATTATCCACCCCTCACCTCTCCTACAGTCCCAGTATTATCCACCCCTCATATCTCCTACAGTCCCAGTATTATCCACCCCTCATCTCTCCTACAGTCCCAGTATTATCCACCCCTCATCTCTCCTACAGTCCCAGTATTATCCACTCCTCATCTCTCCTACAGTTCCAGTATTATCCACCCCTCATCTCCCCTACAGTCCCAGTATTATCCACCCCTCACCTCTCCTACAGTCACAGTATTATCCACCCCTCATCTTTCCTACAGTCCCAGTATTATCCACCCCTCATCTCTCCTACAGTGCCAGTATTATCCACCCCTCATCTCTCCTACAGTCCCAGTATTATCCACCCCTCATCTCCCCTACAGTCCCAGTATTATCCACCCCTCATCTCTCCTACAGTCCCAGTATTATCCACCCCTCATCTCTCCTACAGTCCCAGTATTATCCACCCCTCATCTCCCCTACAGTCCCAGTATTATCCACCCCTCATCTCTCCTACAGTCCCAGTATTATCCACCCCTCATCTCCCCTACAGTCCCAGTATTATCCACCCCTCACCTCTCCTACAGTCCCAGTATTATCCACCCCTCATCTCTCCTACAGTCCCAGTATTATCCACCCCTCATCTCCCCTACAGTCCCAGTTTTATCCACCCCTCACCTCTCCTACAGTCCCAGTATTATCCACCCCTCATCTCCCCTACAGTCCCAGTATTATCCACCCCTCATCTCCCCTACAGTCCCAGTATTATCCACCCCTCACCTCTCCTACAGTCCCAGTATTATCCACCCCTCATCTCTCCTACAGTCCCAGTATTATCCACCCCTCATCTCCCCTACAGTCCCAGTATTATCCACCCCTCACCTCTCCTACAGTCCCAGTATTATCCACCCCTCATCTCCCCTACAGTCCCAGTATTATCCACCCCTCACCTCTCCTACAGTCCCAGTATTATCCACCCCTCATATCTCCTACAGTCCCAGTATTATCCACCCCTCATCTCTCCTACAGTCCCAGTGTTATCCACCCCTCATCTCTCCTACAGTCCCAGTATTATCCACCCCTCATCTCTCCTACAGTTCCAGTATTATCCACCCCTCATCTCCCCTACAGTCCCAGTATTATCCACCCCTCATCTCTCCCACAGTCCCAGTATTATCCACCCCTCATCTCTCCTACAGTCCCAGTATTATCCACCCCTCATCTCTCCTACAGTCCCAGTATTATCCACCCCTCATCTCCCCTACAGTCCCAGTATTATCCACCCCTCATCTCCCCTACAGTCCCAGTATTATCCACCCCTCATCTCTCCTACAGTCCCAGTATTATCCACCCCTCATCTCCCCTACAGTCCCAGTATTATCCACCCCTCATCTCTCCTACAGTCCCAGTATTACCCACCCCTCATCTCTCCTAGAGTCCCAGTATTATCCACCCCTCATCTCTCCTACAGTCCCAGTATTATCCACCCCTCATCTCTCCTACAATCCCAGTATTATCCACCCCTCATCTCTCCTACAGTCCCAGTATTATCCACCCCTCATCTCCCCTACAGTCCCAGTATTATCCACCCCTCATCTCTCCTACAGTGCCAGTATTATCCACCCCTCATCTCTCCTACAGTTCCAGTGTTATCCACCCCTCATCTCTCCTACAGTCCCAGTATTATCCGCCCCTCATCTCCCCTACAGTCCCAGTATTATCCACCCCTCATCTCTCCTACAGTCCCAGTATTATCCACCCCTCATCTCTCCTACAGTCCCAGTATTATCCACCCCTCATCTGCCCTACAGTCCCAGTATTATCCACCCCTCATCTCTCCTACAGTCCCAGTATTATCCACCCCTCATCTCCCCTACAGTCCCAGTATTATCCACCCCTCATCTCTCCTACAGTCCCAGTATTATCCACCCCTCATCTCTCCTTCAGTCCCAGTATTATCCACCCCTCATCTCCCCTACAGTCCCAGTATTATCCACCCCTCATCTCTCCTACAGTCCCAGTATTATCCACCCCTCATCTCCCCTACAGTCCCAGTATTATCCACCCCTCACCTCTCCTACAGTCCCAGTATTATCCACCCCTCATCTCCCCTACAGTCCCAGTATTATCCACCCCTCATCTCTCCTACAGTCCCAGTATTATCCACCCCTCATCTCTCCTACAGTCCCAGTATTATCCACCCCTCATCTCTCCTACAGTCCCAGTATTATCCACCCCTCATCTCCCCTACAGTCCCAGTATTATCCACCCCTCATCTCTCCTACAGTCCCAGTATTATCCACCCCTCATCTCTCCTACAGTCCCAGTATTATCCACCCCTCATCTCTCCTACAGTCCCATTATTATCCACCCCTCATCTCCCCTACAGTCCCAGTATTATCCACCCCTCATCTCTCCTACAGTCCCAGTATTATCCACCCCTCATCTCTCCTACAGTCCCAGTATTATCCACCCCTCATCTCTCCTACAGTCCAAGTATTATCCACCCCTCATCTCCCCTACAGTCCCAGTATTATCCACCCCTCACCTCTCCTACAGTCCCCGTATTATCCACCCCTCATCTCTCCTACAGTCCCAGTATTATCCACCCCTCATCTCCCCTACAGTCCCAGTATTATCCACCCCTCATCTCTCCTACAGTCCCAGTATTATCCACCCCTCATCTCTCCTACAGTCCCAGTATTATCCACCCCTCATCTCCCCTACAGTCCCAGTATTATCCATCCCTCATCTCTCCTACAGTCCCAGTGTTATCCACCCCTCATCTCTCCTACAGTCCCAGTGTTATCCACCCCTCATCTCCCCTACAGTCCCAGTGTTATCCACCCCTCATCTCCAACTACAGTCCCAGTATTATCCACCCCTCATCTCCCCTACAGTCCCAGTATTATCCACCCCTCATCTCCCCTACAGTCCCAGTATTATCCACCCCTCATCTCCCCTACAGTCCCAGTATTATCCACCCCTCATCTCCCCTACAGTCCCAGTATTATCCACCCCTCATCTCCCCTACAGTCCCAGTATTATCCACCCCTCATCTCCCCTACACCCCCCCCACTCCCTCCTTCACCCCCCCCCCACTCCCTCCTTCACGCCCCCCCCCCCACTCCCTCCTTCACGCCCCCCCACTCCCTCCTTCACGCCCCCCCCACTCCCTCCTTCACGCCCCCCCACTCCCTCCTTCACGCCCCCCCACTCCCTCCTTCACGCCCCCCCACTCCCTCCTTCACCCCCCCCACTCCTTCCTTCACGCCCCCCCACTCCCTCCTTCACGCCCCCCACTCCCTCCTTCACGCCCCCCCACTCCCTCCTTCACGCCCCCCCCACTCCCTCCTTCACGCCCCCCCACTCCCTCCTTCACGCCCAGCCACTACCTCCTTCACGCCCCCCCCCACTCCTTCCTTCACGCCCCCCCCCACTCCCTCCTTCACGCCCCCCCACTCCCTCCTTCACGCCCCGCCACTCCCTCCTTCACGCCCCCCCCACTCCCTCCTTCACGCCCCCCCACTCCATCCTTCACGCCCCGCAACTCCCTCCTTCACGCCCCCCCCACCCACTCCCTCCTTCACGCCCCCCCCCACTCCCTCCTTCACGCCCCCCCCACTCCCTCCTTCACGGCCCCCCACTCCCTCCTTCACGCCCCCCCCACTCCCTCCCTCAGCCCCATCCCAACACCCCCCCTCTGCTTACCCTCCCTCAGCCCCATCCCAACACCCCCCTCTGCTTACCCTCCCTCAGCCCCATCCCAACGCACACCTGTTTAACAGTCATGAGATTATTGAAAGTGTTCCTACAGTATATCTATGTATCTATATGTATATTCTGTACTTTTCTTTCTTTGATCCTGTCTCCTCTGCTGTTTGCATGGTAGTGTACAGCAGGGATGGCCAACTCAGGGTTGGGCTCAATTCCATTTAAACTACAGTCAATTCAGGAAGTACACTGACATTCCAATTCCAATTATCTTCAATGCTTTTCAACGAGGAATATTTGGAATTGGAATTGACTTTACTTTTGGAATTGGAATGTAATTGACCCCAACCCTGTCCAGGCCAACCATCCTTCTGGAGAGCTAGGAGTCCTGCAGAGGCTGCAGTAGAGAGGAGGGATGGCCAAGCCTGCTGTACATTCACTGTATGTACATCTCCCAATGCATGAAACCCTCGTCTTTCTTTGTACTTTTTACTTGTTTACAGATCTCTCTCTCTCTCTGTCTCTGTCTCTGTCTCTGTCTCTCTCTCTCTCTCTCTCTCTCTCTCTCTCTCTCTCTCTCTCTCTCTCTCTCTCTCTCTCTCTCTCTCTCTCTCTCTCTCTCTCTCTCTCTCTGTCTCTGTCTCTGTCTCTGTCTCTGTCTCTGTCTCTGTCTCTGTCTCTGTCTCTGTCTCTGTCTCTGTCTCTGTCAATTCAATTCAATTTCAATTCAAGGGGCTTTATTGGCATGGGAAACATGTGTTAACATTGCCAAAGCAAGTGAGGTAGGTAATATACAAAAGTCAAATAAACAATAAAAATGAACAGTAAACATTACACATACAGAAGTTTCAAAACAATAAAGACATTACAAATGTCATATTATATATATGCAGTGTTGTAACAATGTACAAATGGTTAAAGCACACAAGTTAAAATAAATAAACATAAATATGGGTTGTATTTACAGTGGTGTTTGTTCTTCACTGGTTGCCCTTTTCTTGTGGCAACAGGTCACAAATCTTGCTGCTGTGATGGCACACTGTGGAATTTCACCCAGTAGATATGGGAGTTTATCAAAATTGGATTTGTTTTCGAATTCTTTGTGGATCTGTGTAATCTGAGGGAAATATGTCTCTCTAATATGGTCATACATTGGGCAGGAGGTTAGGAAGTGCAGCTCAGTTTCCACCTCATTTTGTGGGCAGTGTGCACATAGCCTGTCTTCTCTTGAGAGCCATGTCTGCCTACGGCGGCCTTTCTCAATAGCAAGGCTATGCTCACTGAGTCTGTACATAGTCAAAGCTTTCCTTAAGTTTGGGTCAGTCACAGTGGTCAGGTATTCTGCCACTGTGTACTCTCTGTTTAGGGCCAAATAGCATTCTAGTTTGCTCTGTTTTTTTGTTAATTCTTTCCAATGTGTCAAGTAATTATCTTTTTGTTTTCTCATGATTTGGTTGGGTCTAATTGTGCTGTTGTCCTGGGGCTCTGTGGGGTGTGTTTGTGTTTGTGAACAGAGCCCTAGGACCAGCTTGCTTAGGGGACTCTTCTCCAGGTTCATCTCTCTGTAGGTGATGGCTTTGTTATGGAAGGTTTGGGAATCGCTTCCTTTTAGGTGGTTGTAGAATTTAACGGCTCTTTTCTGGATTTTGATAATTAGTGGGTATCGGCCTAATTCTGCTCTGCATGCATTATTTGGTGTTCTACGTTGTACACGGAGGATATTTTTGCAGAATTCTGCATGCAGAGTCTCAATTTGGTGTTTGTCCCATTTTGTGAAATCTTGGTTGGTGAGCGGACCCCAGACCTCACAACCATAAAGGGCAATGGGCTCTATGACTGATTCAAGTATTTTTAGCCAGATCCTAATTGGTATGTTGAAATTTATGTTCCTTTTGATGGCATAGAAGGCCCTTCTTGCCTTGTCTCTCAGATCGTTCACAGCTTTGTGGAAGTTACCTGTGGTGCTGATGTTTAGGCCGAGGTATGTATAGTTTTTTGTGTGCTCTAGGGCAACGGTGTCTAGATGGAATTTGTGGTCCTGGTGACTGGACCTTTTTTGGAACACCATTATTTTGGTCTTACTGAGATTTACTGTCAGGGCCCAGGTCTGACAGAATCTGTGCAGAAGATCTAGGTGCTGCTGTAGGCCCTCCTTGGTTGGTGACAGAAGCACCAGATCATCAGCAAACAGTAGACATTTGACTTCGGATTCTAGTAGGGTGAGACCGGGTGCTGCAGACTGTTCTAGTGCCCGCGCCAATTCGTTGATATATATGTTGAAGAGGGTGGGGCTTAAGCTGCATCCCTGTCTCACCCCACGACCCTGTGTGAAGAAATGTGTGTGTTTTTTGCCAATTTTAACCGCACACTTGTTGTTTGTGTACATGGATTTTATAATGTCGTATGTTTTACCCCCAACACCACTTTCCATCAATTTGTATAGCAGACCCTCATGCCAAATTGAGTCGAAGGCTTTTTTTGAAATCAACAAAGCATTGTCTCTGTCTCTCTCTCTCTCTCTCTCTCTCTCTTTCTCTGTCCCTTTCTCTGTCCCTTTCTCTGTCCCTTTCTCTGTCCATTTCTCTTTCTCTGTCCCTTTCTCTGTCCCTTTCTCTCTCTCTCTCTATCTTTCTAGTTGAACAATCATTTGCTTCGGTGAGAAGAGGAAGGAGAACAAGGTTAAAATGTCGCTGAACGTTCCGGGCCTGATCGTCATGGCGATCTTCTACTTGCTGATCCTAGGCACGGGGATCTGGGCCTCGATGCGCTCCAAGAAGGTGGAGAGGAAGTGCACCGGGTCGGACGGGATGGAGATCACGCTGCTTGCCGGACGCAACATCAACCTGTTGGTGGGGATCTTCACTCTGACTGGTAAGCAGCCAATCAGATTGGGTCTTGTAGAGACCATGCCCAAACAGAGTGGGGTTTACTGTTACCATAAACCTGACAAGTTTCAAGTTTCTTCAATATACTGGTCGGAATCTTCACACTGATTGGGAGGGAGGGAGGGAGGGAGGGAGGTTGCAGCATTGAAATAGAAAAGACAGCAAGGATCAGTTTATTCTGAGACCTTACACAAATATCAACAACCAATGAGTCAACTGCATATCTGTTTACTAGCACCAGGGGAAGTGTTGAATATCAGATGTCTTTCGACTGCATGCCTACTGGACACTACTAAACATCTCTTAACATGTTACTGACAGCTTGTTGATAGTTAGTTGAGCGTTTACGGTGGGACTCTCAGAAGGAGGTGTTACTGTATTGGTATATATTGGCCCATGTGTTCCTCTCTGTTAACATCTCTCTCTCTCTCTCTCTCTCTCTCTCTCTCTCTCTCTCTCTCTCTCTCTCTCTCTCTCTCTCTCTCTCTCTCTCTCTCTCTCTCTCTCTCTCTCTCTCTCTCTCTCTCTCTCTCTCTCTCTCTCTCTCTCTCTCTCTCTCTCTCTCCCCCTCCGTTTCTCTCTCTCTCTCTCTCTCTCTCTCTCTCTCTCTCTCTCTCCAGCTACGTGGGTTGGAGGAGGGTTTATCCTGGGTATAGCGGAGGCTGTCTACAACCCCACCCTGGGTCTGGTCTGGGCTCTGATGCCAGTCCCCTACGTACTCACCTTCTTCCTGGGTGAGTCATATGACCTCTAACCTCTAACCCCACGGTCTGACCCCAGTACTAATAGCTGATGTGAGCTGTATATACAATTTTAGACGTACCTTCAACTCATCTGCTCTAGCACTAACTCTTCTGTTACCCAGTAACACAGATAAACACGCCTGTGTGCTATGAGGTCATCTGGAAACCTGCTCAGCAGGCCGAAACAGGATACGCCTTATGAAACAGTAGAGGGAGCTACTGAAGCTGAGACATGTTCTCTACTGAACAGAACCAATGGGGGCATCCTAAATGGCACCCTATTCTATAGTGTAACGACCCTGGGTTTATAAGCGCGGACATCGACTCGGCCGCACGAGCTTTTGCTGCACAGTCGATAGCGCGCTGGACTTCGGGCTAGAAGGTCGAAGGTCGATATCTGCTCCCTGCTGTTTCATTACAGTATATAGTGCACTACTTTTGACCAAGCCTTATTGGGCCCTGGTCAACAGTAGTGCACTATATAGGGAATAGGGCTCTGGTCAACAGTAGTACACTATATAGGGAATAGGGCTCTGGTCAACAGTAGTGCACTATATAGGGAATAGGGCCCTGGTCAACAGTAGTGCACTATATAGGGAATAGGGCTCTGGTCAACAGTAGTGCACTATATAGGGAATAGGGCCCTGGTCAACAGTAGTGCACTATATAGGGGATAGGGCCCTGGTCAACAGTAGTGTACTATATAGGGAATAGGGCTCTGGTCAACAGTAGTGCACTATATAGGGAATAGGGCCCTGGTCAACAGTAGTGCACTATATAGGGGATAGGGCCCTGGTCAACAGTAGTGTACTATATAGGGAATAGGGCCCTGGTCAACAGTAGTGTACTATATAGGGAATAGGGCCCTGGTCAACAGTAGTGTACTATATAGGGAATAGGGCCCTGGTCAACAGTAGTACACTATATAGGGAATAGGGCCCTGGTCAACAGTAGTGCACTATATAGGGAATAGGGCCCTGGTCAACAGTAGTACACTATATAGGGAATAGGGCCCTGGTCAACAGTAGTACACTATATAGGGAATAGGGCCCTGGTCAACAGTAGTGTACTATATAGGGAATAGGGCCCTGGTCAACAGTAGTGCACTATATAGAGAATAGGGCCCTGGTCAACAGTAGTGCACTATATAGGGGATAGGGCCCTGGTCAACAGTAGTGCACTATATAGGGAATAGGGCCCTGGTCAACAGTAGTACACTATATAGGGGATAGAGCTCTGGTCAACAGTAGTGCACTATATAGGGGATAGGGCTCTGGTCAACAGTAGTGCACTATATAGGGAATAGGGCTCTGGTCAACAGTAGTGCACTATATAGGGAATAGGGCTCTGGTCAACAGTAGTGTTCTATATAGGGGATAGGGCTCTGGTCAACAGTAGTGCACTATATAGGGAATAGGGCTCTAGTCAACAGTAGTGCACTATATAGGGAATAGGGCTCTGGTCAACAGTAGTGCACTATATAGGGAATAGGGCCCTGGTCAACAGTAGTGCACTATATAGGGAATAGGGCCATGTTGGACAGGGTCATGGTTATGCCACCATGAAGGTCAAACCACAACACGTATCGTATCCATAGCAACACTGAATGTACAAAACATTAAGAACGCCTTCCTGATATTGAGTTGTACCCCCACATTTTGCCCTCAGAACAGCCTCAATTTGTCGGAAACATGGATTCTACAAGGTGTTGAAAGTGTTCCACAGGGATGCTGGCCCATGTTGACTCTAATGCTTCAGGGCATGGACTCTACAAGGTGTTGAAAGTGTTCCACAGGGATGCTGGCCCATGTTGACTCTAATGCTTCAGGGCATGGACTCTACAAGGTGTTGAAAGCGTTCCACAGGGATGCTGGCCCATGTTGACTCTAATGCTTCAGGGCATGGACTCTACAAGGTGTTGAAAGCGTTCCACAGGGATGCTGGCCCATGTTGACTCTAATGCTTCAGGGCATGGACTCTACAAGGTGTTGAAAGTGTTCCAGGCCCTGGTCAAACAGCACCCTATTCCCTCTGGGCCCTGGTCAAACAGCACTCTATTCCCTCTGGGCCCTGGTCAAACAGCACCCTATTCCCTCTGGGCCCTGGTCAAATAGCACCCTATTCCCTCTGGGCCCTGGTCAAATAGCACCCTATTCCCTCTGGGCCCTGGTCAAACAGCACCCTATTCCCTCTGGGCCCTGGTCAAATAGCACCCTATTCCCTCTGGGACCTGGTCAAACAGCACCCTATTCCCTCTGGGCCCTGGTCAAATAGCACCCTATTCCCTCTGGGACCTGGTCAAATAGCACTCTATTCCCCTCTGGGCCCTGGTCAAACAGCACTCTATTCCCCTCTGGGCCCTGGTCAAAATACAAAGGGATTAGGGTGCCATTTGGAACGTGACCTATGTGTAACTTGATCGCTGGAGCAGAATGCTCCCAACTGGGCCATAGGTGTCCTCCACACACACACACACACGCACACACACACACACACACACACACACACACACACACACACACACACACACACACACACACACACACACACACACACACACACACACACACACGCAGGAAATGTAACATGATCCCCTTGGCGTTGTTTTGATCCATTGTTTGTCCGGCGCTCGGCTGGCAATAACAAAACAGAAACAGGTGTTGTGTTATCAGAGGTCAACACCTGTTTGTTTTAAGTTTCCTATTGTTTTATTATCCCCCCTCCATCCTCCTCCTCCTCTTCCTCCCACCCCCTCCATCCCCCTCTTCCTCTCTCTCTCCCCCTCCATCCCCCTCCTCTCTCTCTCCCCCCTCCATCCCCCTCCTCTCTCTCTCCCCCCTCCATCCCCCTCCTCTCCACCCACCCTCCCTCCTCTCTCTCCACCCACCCTCCCTCCTCTCTCTCTTGCCCTCAATCCTCTCCTCCTCTCTCTCCATCCCCCTCTCCCTCTCTTTCCCCTCTATCCCCCACCTTCTCTCTCTCACTCCTCCATCCCCTCCTCCTCTCTCTCCCCCCTCCATCCCCTCCTCCTCTCTCTCACCTCTCCATCCCCCTCTCCCTCTCTCTCCCCCCTCCATCCCCTCCTCCCTCTCTCTCTCTCACCTCTCCATCCCCATCTCCCTTTCTCTCCCCCCTCCATCCCCTCCTCCTCTCTCTCACCTCTCCATCCCCATCCCCATCTCCCTCTCTCTCCCTCCTCCATCCCCTCCTCCTCTCTCTCCCCCCTCCAACCCCTCTCCCTCTCTCTCACCCCTCCATCCCCATCTCCCTCTCTCTCCCCCCTCCATCCCCTCCTCCTCTCTCTCACCCCTCCAACCCCTCTCCCTCTCTCTCACCCCTCCATCCCCTCCTCCTCTCCCTCTCCCCTCCATCCCCTCCTCCTCTCTCTCACCCCTCCAACCCCTCTCCCTCTCTCTCACCCCTCCATCCCCATCTCCCTCTCTCTCACCCCTCCAACCCCTCTCCCTCTCTCTCACCCCTCCATCCCCTCCTACTCTCCCCCCTCCATCCCCTCCTACTCTCCCTCTCCCCTCCATCCCCCTACTCCTCTCTCTCTTTTCTTTATTTTCTGATGCAGGTGGTTTTTTCTTCGCCAAGCCAATGAGGGAA
Organism: Salvelinus alpinus; assembly: GCF_045679555.1. NCBI lineage: Eukaryota > Metazoa > Chordata > Actinopteri > Salmoniformes > Salmonidae > Salvelinus > Salvelinus alpinus. The sequence continues at coordinate 83,859,605 of NC_092091.1, read as the reverse complement.
AACAAGTATGTGACGATGATGGACCCGTTCCAGATAAAGTATGGCAACGTCCTGAGCAGCCTGCTCATCTTCCCAGCGCTCATTGCAGACGTCCTGTGGGTCGCTAGGACGCTGGTCAGCCTAGGTAACCAACTGATTCAATGTTTGAATGTTGCCTAGGTAACCAACTGATTCAATGTTTTATTGTGGCCCTAGAATGACCAACTGATACAATGTTTGAATGTTGCCTAGGTAACCAACTGATACAATTGTTTTATGTTGCCTACGTAACCAATTGGTTCTGCAGTACAGTATGTTCTCCAACCCTCGACACGCACGCACACACACACACACACACACACACACACACACACACACACACACACACACACACACACACACACACACACACACACACACACACACACACACACACACACACACACACACACACACACACACACACCATCTCTGAAGGGGCTAAAGAAAATATAAAAAAATAGATACTCCTCGACATCAGAGGTCAAACATTCAAATATATGTGGTGAAGTTCAAGTCAAAGGTCAAGAGTAGAGGTCAAAAGGTCACAGGCAGGCTGAAAAACCTAGTAGTCAGCGATGTGGCGATCTGACACTTTTCTGTTTAAGGACGTAGGTGCGTCTTGGCCAGGCGGGCGGGGCCGAGCTGGGCTGACCCTGGCCCTGATTGGAGAGAGGTAGACCTGGATTTACTCATGTTTATCTACTTATTGATAATTTTCTCTATTTAAATATTTATTTGTGCATTATTATTATTATTTGATATTCTTTAGTTCCTTAGTTCTGAATAGTTATGATGTAACCTGATGATGATGATGATGATGATTTATGATGAATCTTCGAGTGAGAGAAGGAACTCAGAGACTCAGTAGGCTTCTTCCGATATGAGCCGTTTTGCTTTCTTCGGTTTAAAAAAGATACATTTTGACAGGCCTGTTGCTTGACCATTGCTCTTTGGTTGCTTCAAGGTTTGAAACAGACCCTGCCCTGCTTAGGTCGAGGCTAGAACCCATTGTTGACCTAAACTGAAGAAATGCTATGATTATATGGACATCAATGGACAGACAGCATATACAGTTGAAGTCAGAAGTTTACATACACTTAGGTTGGAGTCATTAAAACTAGTTTAAAACCACTCCACAAATTTCTTGTTAACAAACTATAGTTTTGGCACGTCGGTTAGGACATCTACTTTGTGCATGACACAAGTCATTTTCCCAACAATTGTTAACAGACAGATTATTTCACTTATAATTCACTGTATCAAAATTCCAGTGGGTCAGAAGTTTACATACACTAAGTTGACTGTGCCTTTAAACAGCTTGAGAAATTCCAGAAAATTATGTCATGGCTTTAGAAGCTTCTGATAGGCTAATTGACATCGTTTGAGTCAATTGGAGGTGTACCTGTGGATGTATTTCAAGGCCTACCTTCAAACTCAGTGCCTCTTTGCTTGACATCATGGGAAAATCAAAAGAAATCAGCCAAGACCTCAGAAAAAAAATTGTAGACCTCCACAAGTCTGGTTCATCCTTGGGAGCAATTTCCAAACGCCTGAAGGTACCACGTTCATCTGTACAAATAATAGTACACAAGTATAAACACCATGGGACCACGCAGCCATCATACCGCTCAGGAAGGAGGCGCGTTCTGTCTCTTATAGATGAACGTACTTTGGTGCGAAAAGTGCAAATCAATCCCAGAACAACAGCAAAGGACCTTGTGAAGATGCTGGAAGAAACGGGTACAAAAGTATCTATATCCACAGTAAAACGAGTCCTATATTGACATAACCTGAAAGGCCGTTCAGCAAGGAAGAAGCCACTGCTCCAAAACCACCATAAAAAAGCCAGACTATGGTTTGTAACTGCACATGGGGACAAAGATCGTACTTTTTGGAGAAATGTCCTCTGGTCTGATGAAACTGTTTGGCCATAATGACCATCGATATGTTTGGAGGAAAAAGGGGGAGGCTTGCAAGCCGAAGAACACCATCCCAACCATGAAGCACGGGGGTTGCAGTATCATGTTGTGGGGGTGCTTTGCTGCAGGAGGGACTGGTGCACTTCACAAAAAAGATGGCTTCATGAGGAAGGAAAATTATGTGGATATATTGAAGCAACATCTCAGGACATCAGTCAGGAAGTTAAAGCTTGGTCGCAAATGGGTCTTCCAAATGGACAATGACCCCAAGCATGCTTCCAAAGTTGTGGCAAAATGGCTTAAGGACAACAAAGTCAAGGTATTGGAGTGGCCATCACAAAGCCCTGAGCAAGGAGGCCTACAAACCTGACTCAGTTACACCAGCTCTGTCAGGGGGAATGGGCCAAAATTCACCCAACTTATTGTGGGAAGCTTGTGGTAGGCTAACCGAAAAGTTTGACCCAAGTTAAACAATTTAAAGGCAATGCTACCAAATACTAATTGAATGTATGTAAACTTCTGACCCACTGGGAATGTGACGAAAGAAATAAAAGCTGAAAGAAATAATTTTCTCTATTATTATTCTGACATTTCACATTCTTAAAATAAATAGGTGATCCTAACTGACCTAAGACAGGGCATTTTTACTCAGATTAAATGTCAGGAATTGTGAAAAACTGAGTATAAATGTATTTGGCTATGGTGCATGTAAACTTCCGACTTCAACTGTATGTATATAAAAAAGTTACATTTATAATATGTACTGTTAATAGTATATAGCAATAGAAAAGTATTATACTGTACTTGACCAGGCTCACCACTGTTTCTAGGATATTACTTTAGTATTTGCAGTACGTTTATGCGGTACACAAAGTAGCCATAAGTTATAACCAGCATTTAGTTTCCAGAAGGAGAAGCAGAGTGGTTCAGCTATACAGCAGTAGGTGATCAGCTAATCACTGATAACGGTCTGTGGACATTCTGTTGTTGATGATGCTCAGTGTTCTGAGTGTTCCTTGGCTCAGTGTTCTGAGTGTTCCTTGGCTCAGTGTTCCGTTGCCCTCCCTGTGTGCTGCAGGTGGCACTATGAGTGTGATTCTGGACCTGCCCTATGTCTACTCCATCTGTATCAGCTCTGTGGTGGCCATCATCTACACTCTACTGGGAGGACTCTACTCTGTAGCCTACACCGACGTCATCCAGCTCATCCTCATCTTCCTCAGTCTGGTGAGTGACAGGCGGCCATTTTGAATCCAATCCAACTTTATTTAAAGACTATTTCAGCTTGATGATCAGTCATAGCCATTCAAATCGAATCCAACTTTATTTGAAAGGAAATTCCAATATACGTAAAGGCCCAGTGCATTCAAATCAAGATTTTCTTGTGTTTTATATATATACATTTCCACACTAGGTTGGAATAATACTGTGAAAATGTGAAAATGATGATATTGCCATTTCAGTGTAAGAGCCGCCTGAAATGTCTGCTAGTTGTTCTAGGATGGAGTTTTGGCCTGGTGACATCACCAAGCAGTAAATGAGTTAATAGACCAATAAGAAAGAGTTCCAAACCTCTCGGACAATAACAGACCACTCCCAGACAGTCCTACATAAATTCTTTGTTAATTGCTCTTTGTTAAGAAGTTATTTTTGTTTCTTGTTTGACCTTTTTAATTGAAAACAATTACAGTAAAGTACTTAATTATTTGATATTGAGATAAAAAAAGAAACAGCCTCATTGGACCTTTAACAATGTGTATTTGTCAGCTTTCTACCGTAGGTTGGAGGACATGTATTTTGGGGAGTGCAGTGAAAACAGTGGGAGCTACTTAATCTCACTGATCCTCATGTTGTTGTTGTCACAGTGGATCTGTTATGATGACCAACCCTAACTCCTCCCCCTCTCCTCCCTTCCCCCCTCCCCCCTCCCCTTGCTTCACCTCTCCCCCCCTCCCCTCGCTTCCCCTCACCTCTCCCCCCGCTTCACTTCACCTCTCCCCCCTCCCCTCGCTTCCCCTCACCTCTCCCCTCTCCCCCCGCTTCCCCTCACCTCTCCCCTCTCCCCCCTCCCCTCGCTTCCCCTCACCCCTCCCCCCTCCCCTCCCTTCACCTCTCCCCCCCTCACCTCTCCTCTCACAGTGGATCTGTGTGCCATTTATGATGACCAACCCAAACTCCATGGACATCACTCTGACCGCATTCAACGAGACGTTCCAGGCCCCCTGGGTCGGCAAGCTGGAGCTGAGAGACGCGGGGAAGTGGATTGACGACTTCATGGTTCTGGTGAGTGACCCGAAAACACACAGACGCACGCACAGATGTAGCTACACACACACACACAAGTATCATAGGTACACACACTAACTTGCGGCTGACGTCGATGTTGATGATGACACTGCTCCCAATTGTGGTTATTGATGAGGTTGTGTTTGTGCCATTGCATGTGGCTGTGCAGACCAATGCCAGACCCACATGGTTTGCCACATGAAGGGCAGGTGAATTCTCCACCAGAGAGCTGCACCATGGTATAGCCGTGCACGCCATTCCATTCTCCTCTCTGGGAGCCTTTGGCTCCGTCGTTGTGCCTTTTCACTGCTGCACAGGGTCTGTTTTTATCCTCTCTGTACTCAGAGAAGATCTCTGTCGTTGTGCCTTTTCACTGCTGCACAGGGTCTGTTTTTATCCTCTCTGTACTCAGAGAAGATCTCTGTCGTTGTGCCTTTTCACTGCTGCACAGGGTCTGTTTTTATCCTCTCTGTACTCAGAGAAGATCTCTGTCGTTGTGCCTTTTCACTGCTGCACAGGGTCTGTTTTTATCCTCTCTGTACCCAGAGAAGATCTCTGTCGTTGTGCCTTTTCACTGCTGCACAGGGTCTGTTTTTATCCTCTCTGTACTCAGAGAAGATCTCTGTCTTTGTGCCTTTTCACTGCTGCACAGGGTCTGTTTTTATCCTCTCTGTACTCAGAGAAGATCTCTGTCTTTCTGCTGTACTTCAAATCATGTTGCCACCTTACGGATGTCCCTGACTGTCCTTAATAACTCTACAAATAATCATGTATGTGTTTAATGTAGATTATCACATCAGATGTGTTTTCAAATCGATGTAAAGAAATACCACTGGAGTAACAATCAAGTGTCATAAATGAAACCAATCAAACTGTTTCGATTGTGACCATTTTAGTTTTGATCATTGAAACTTATTTTGGACTTTAAATGAATCCCCATAGCTAAGATATGACTCGCAGCTATATTTTGGACTGATATACATCCCCCCCAAAACATATTTTTAGTCCCAAAAGCATTAGAAATATATATTTTCAGTATTGATACTTCTTAAAAATACAGAAGATTTATTAACTTGTTCACAAATTTTCTTTGAAATGTTGGCAGACTCACCATGTGGCCGTGATGCAGAGGAATGCAATCCCATTTCCTGATTACAATTGTAGGGGTGTGGCTTATTAAGGCACATTCATTCTAAAGTCTTTTAATGTGTCGGTAGTGTCATCAAAACTGGGAACAACATTCAGATCAGCATGTTTCCATTTCATAATAGAACAACTCAAGATGATCTATTGAAGTAGTGTTGAAGAATTACAAAAATCATTATTTGTTTTATTGTCAAACAAGAATTTTAGGAGCCAGGGTGGGAGACCGCCACCTCCCAATATAAATAGGTACAGTAAATAAACAATGGTTTTGTACTATATTAATTTACCGATGTGTCTGTTATTGCCTTGGAATGGACTAGAATATGTCATGATGTAAAGAAATGACCTAAATGATTTTATATTTTTGTAAATAGTTGTCTTTTTTTTTTACTGGGGAACCACTTCTGTAGAATGACCCATATATTTGTGAAGCATTTTAAAACAGCCTCATTCTCCTGATAAGTGTCGATTGTTCCATAGAATTAGAACGAATAGAATAGAACAGTTTACCTGTTAAATTGCCATGGTCAGAGCTTCCAAGCCCATTCTACTCATTCTAATTCTACGGGTTGTTGTCTCCCTTTGGGGTCTTAGACTTCTGGCCTATCAGCTGTTCTCCTGGTGTCCCACCTCATTTAAAGGATATATTCACTATATTCTCTAAATGACAAAACAGACACCTTGATGAAGGCGTAGGACAATACACATTGGTGTAATTTAATAATGGCCTAGCCCGTTCATTAAAGGCTTTTTAAAATGTCAAACCCACACGAGTGGCTGGACGTGGATTTGTTTATGCCACTTAGCACCTGTTAGTGATGAGATGTTGTGTTCTCAGGCTCTGGGAGGCCTGGCCTATCAGGCCTTCTACCAGAGGATCCTATCAGCGTCGTCCTACACCCAGGCTCAGGTCACCTGCTTCGCCTCCTCAGCTTTCTGCCTGGTGCTGGGCATCCCGTCTGTCTTGGTGGGGGCTGTCGCTGCATCCACAGGTAACACTCACTCACTCACTCACTCACTCACTCACTCACTCACTCACTCACTCACTCTCTCACTCTCTCACACACTCTCTCACTCTCTCACACACTCTCTCACTCTCTCACACACTCTCTCACACTCTCTCACACTCTTTCTCTGACACTCTTTCTCTGACACTCTTTCTCTCTCACTCTTTCTCACACACACACACACACACACACACACACACACACACACACACACACACACACACACACACACACACACACACACACACACACACACACACACACACACACACACACACACACACACACACACACACACACACACACACACCTCTCTTAGTGAGGGTTTGTGACAGAACAGTATAACTCCACAGGAAGTGTCTGTTTTAATGCAACAAGCCCAAAATGGCCACCCAGTTGTTGCACTAGAAATGGGTCAGTGAGGGTTTGTGAACCTACAATGAAAAGGTGTGTGTTCTTTCACAAACTGGACCAACGACTAATGTTTCTTAATGTGTTGTGTTGTTCAGACTGGAACCTGACTAGCTATGGTTCTCCGACCCCATACGAGCGCGGCCAGGCCGGGTCCATCCTCCCCATCGCCCTGCAGTACCTCACCCCCTCCTACGTCTCCATCATCGGCATCGGGGCCGTCGCTGCCGCCGTGATGTCATCCATGGACTCCGCCCTCCTCAGCTCCGCCTCCATGTTCTCCTCCAACATCTACAAGAATATCATCAGGAATCAGGTCGGAAAACATTACGAAACGTCACTTCGTTGTTGTTTCAACGTTGTTTCAATGTAACTTCAACGTCCACACACACACACACACACACACACACACACGTCTCCATTTGGCCCTCATGCTGTTCTAGGAGACAGAGGATGTTACCATTTTTGGAGGATTTTGAATTCAAATGTATCTTGGGAAAGATGTTTTTCGTTCCTGTTTTTCTCTGTTGGGGGTCTGAAAACGAGGGCTTTTGATTGGTTAAGAGCATTATGTATAGACGACCTTGTGTTGTGTGGGCAGCTGCATAATATTTACAGCCAATCACTATTACACATTATACACACATGCCTACTGCCAGCTTATCTAACCACTATATTACACATTATACACACATGCCTACTGCCAGATTATCTAACCACTATATTACACATTATACACACATGCCTACTGCCGGCTTTGAGAAGTAATGGGGCCTATTCAAAGACTGACTGACTGTGTGTCTGTGTGTCTGTCTGTCTGTGTCTCACTGTGTTTTGTTGTTGTTCAACACTTTGGTCTTGAACGCTAATTTAATTGTTTCCATTCAGTCCGACCGTGGAATGTTACCCATAATGCACTGTACAATATAGGGCAGCGTTCAAAGATGAACAACTGTAGCTACATTATTCAATGCTGTTAGTGAGGGATGTTCTCTTGATAAGTGTGTGAATTAGAAAAACATTCTGTCCTGCTAACCATTCAAAATGTAACGAGTACTTTTGAGTTTCAGGGAAAATGTAAGAAGTAAAAAGTACAACATTTTCTTTAGGAATGTAGTGAAGTAAAGTACAGTTATAAAAAGTAAAATACAGTTACCCCAAAAAACGACTTTAAAAAAACTACTTAAGTAGTACTTTCAAGTATTTTTACACCACTGGCTACAGTGTATATACACTGCTCAAAAAAATAAAGGGAACACTAAAATAACACATCCTAGATCTGAATGAATGAAATATTCTTATTAAATACTTTTTTCTTTACATAGTTGAATGTGCTGACAACAAAATCACACAAAAATGATCAATGGAAATCAAATTTATCATGGAGGTCTGGATTTGGAGTCACACTCAAAATTAAAGTGGAAAACCACACTACAGGCTGATCCAACTTTGATGTAATGTCCTTAAAACAAGTCAAAATTAGGCTCAGTAGTGTGTGTGGCCTCCACGTGCCTGTATGACCTCCCTACAACGCCTGGGCATGCTCCTGATGAGGTGGCGGATGGTCTCCTGAGGGATCTCCTCCCAGACCTGGACTAAAGCATCCGCCAACTCCTGGACAGTCTGTGGTGCAACGTGGCGTCGGTGGATGGAGCGAGACATGATGTCCCAGATGTGCTCAATTGGATTCAGGTCTGGGGAACGGGCGGGCCAGTCCATAGCATCAATGCCTTCCTCTTGCAGGAACTGCTGACACACTCCAGCCACATGAGGTCTAGCATCGTCTTGCATTAGGAGGAACCCAGGGCCAACCGCACCAGCATATGGTCTCACAAGGGGTCTGAGGGTCTCATCTCGGTACCTAATGGCAGTCAGGCTACCTCTGAGGAGCACATGGAGGGCTGTGCGGCCCCCCAAAGAAATGCCACCCCACACCATGACTGACCCACCGCCAAACCGGTCATGCTGGAGGATGTTGCAGGCAGCAGAACGTTCTCCACGGCGTCTCCAGACTCTGTCACGTCTGTCACATGTGCTCAGTGTGAACCTGCTTTCATCTGTGAAGAGCACAGGGCGCCAGTGGCGAATTTGCCAATCTTGGTGTTCTCTGGCAAATGCCAAACGTCCTGCACGGTGCTGGGCTGTAAGCACAACCCCCACCTGTGGACGTTGGGCCCTCATACCACCCTCATGGAGTCTGTTTCTGACCGTTTGAGCAGACACATGCACATTTGTGGCCTGCTGGAGGTCATTTTGCAGGGCTCTGCACAAAGGCGGAGGTAGCGGTCCTGCTGCTGGGTTGTTGCCCTCCTACGGCCTCCTCCACGTCTCCTGATGTACTGGCCTGTCTCCTGGTAGCGCCTCCATGCTCTGGACACTACGCTGACAGACACAGCAAACCTTCTTGCCACAGCTTGCATTGATGTGCCATCCTGGATGAGCTGCACTACCTGAGCCACTTGTGTGGGTTGTAGACTCCGTCTCATGCTACCACTAGAGTGAAAGCACCGCCAGCATTCAAAAGTGACCAAAACATCAGCCAGGAAGCATAGGAACTGAGAAGTGGTCTGTGGTCACCACCTGCAGAACCACTCCTTTATTGGGGGTGTCTTGCTAATTGCCTATAATTTCCACCTGTTGTCTATTCCATTTGCACAACAGCATGTGAAATGTATTGTCAATCAGTGTTGCTTCCTAAGTGGACAGTTTGATTTCACAGAAGTGTGATTGACTTGGAGTTACATTGTGTTGTTTAAGTGTTCCCTTTATTTTTTTGAGCAGTGTATAACATAGTGGCTATAAGGCTGGTCGACCTCAACCTATAACACTGTACAGGAATATATATAACATAGTGGCTATAAGGCTGGTTGACCTCAACCTATAACACTGTACAGGAATATATATAACATAGTGACTATAAGGCTGGTCGACCTCAACCTATAACACTGTACAGGAATATATATAACATAGTGGCTATAAGGCTGGTCGACCTCAACCTATAACACTGTACAGGAATATATATAACATAGTGACTATAAGGCTGGTCGACCTCAACCTATAACACTGTACAGGAATATATATAACATAGTGGCTATAAGGCTGGTCGACCTCAACCTATAACACTGTACAGGAATATATATAACATAGTGGCTATAAGGCTGGTCGACCTCAACCTATAACACTGTACAGGAATATATATAACATAGTGACTATAAGGCTGGTCGACCTCAACTTATAACACTGTACAGGAATATATATAACATAGTGGCTATAAGGCTGGTCGACCTCAACCTATAACACTGTACAGGAATATATATAACATAGTGGCTATAAGGCTGGTCGACCTCAACTTATAACACTGTACAGGAATATATATAACATAGTGACTATAAGGCTGGTCGACCTCAACCTATAACACTGTACAGGAATATATATAACATAGTGACTATAAGGCTGGTCGACCTCAACTTATAACACTGTACAGGAATATATATAACATAGTGACTATAAGGCTGGTCATATATATATATAACAAAATACTAAGTGTATAGTCCTTCTGATGTTCTCTTTAGAGTTCCAGTCCTTGAACTCTGAAGAGAACAACCGAATATGTAACATTGTATTCTCTCTATAGTCTGCCAGGGAAACATGTGAATCAGCTGTATTGTCACAACTTTGCTGACCTCAGCAGTAGTGGGTTCTGGGTAAAATCACTGGAGAAGCCAATCCAGAAAAAAAACTGTGATATAAGGTCGAGACAATAAGACACAGCGGCAGAATAAATTCAACCACACCTTTGTTTCATCACAAAACCAGAGAGCAACATCTGTCCGGTGAAGTCCACAAAACATACTACATGTAACAAACAGTTACATGACCTACAGCATGGTCAAGCAAGGTCATGTTTCTGACATCTTCTGACTACTAAACAATTATTGATTTAGAACCACAGAGTTACAGCAAGTCACAAAGACAACAGGAGCTGCCTCCACTATTCCAGTACCATTTCAACTTCAACATTTCAACATCATCAAATCACCTCTGCTTAGTCTAATACAGTGACAACTAAAAGATACCAACAACTATTTAGTCCAATCAACGTAAGCTAAATATGATGTGGCTGTCCATCACAGGTGGTTTGTGGCACCTTCATTGGGGAGGATGTGCTTGTGGTAATGGCTGGAGCAGAATCAGTGGAATGGTATCAAATTCATGGTTTCCATAGTTTCCAGGTGCTTGATGCCGTTCCATTCGCTCCGTTCCAGACATTATTATGAGCCGTCCTCCCCTCAGCAGCCTCCACTGCTGTCCAATGGTACTGATTTATGTGTGCGCTCAAGTAAAAAAAACATGTTGACACCCTACTTGTAGAGAAATGTCATCCTCCTCTTCACCTCTCACCCTCTTTCATCAACAACACAATCACTGTACCTGTACACAGCCAATCTGTAAATAGCACACCCGACTACCTCATCCCCATATTATTACTTACACTCTTGCACCCCAGTATCTCTACTTGCACATCATCATCTATCACTCCAGTATTAAGGCTAAATTCTAATTATTCTCACCTCTAGGGCCTATTTATTGCCTATCTCCCTGCTCTTCTACATTTACACTGTACATAGATTTTTCTATTTTTCTTTTCTTTTGTGTTATTGAAAGTACGTTTGTTTATGTGTAACTCTGTGTTGTTGTTTTTGTCCCACTGCTTTGCTTTATCTTGGCCAGGTCACAGTTGTAAATGAGAACTTGTTCTCAACTGGCCAACCTGGTTAAATAAAGGTAAAATAGAAAAAATAAATGTAAAAAAACAATGGGATGCAACAATTCAAGTTCTGTCAATGACGTTTGGCTTCTGATGTGATGTGATTGGTCAAAGCCAAATCCAAACTGGCTTGCCTTTAGACTTTTTTTTTGGAGAGCCAGGACCATTCACAGCTGAGCTCATTCAATTTAACTCAACACTGATTGGTTATTATTTTTATCAAGGGAGAGCAAATGTTCGCTGGCTTCCCTTGCATTCAATGCTACGGGCGGAAACAACATCATACTCTTTCTGACCAGACAGCATCGTCCTCTTTCTGACCAGACAGCATCGTCCTCTTTCTGACCAGACAGCATCGTCCTCTTTCTGACCAGATAGCATCGTCCTCTTTCTGACCGGACAGCATCGTCCTCTTTCTGACCGGACAGCATCGTCCTCTTTCTGACCAGACAGCATCGTCCTCTTTCTGACCAGACAGCATCATCCTCTTTCTGACCAGACAGCATCCTCCTCTTTCTGACCAGACAGCATCATCCTCTTTCTGACCAGACAGCATCGTCCTCTTTCTGACCAGACAGCATCATCCTCTTTCTGACCAGAGAGCATCGTCCTCTTTCTGACCAGACAGCATCGTCCTCTTTCTGACCAGACATTATCCTCCTCTTTCTGACCAGACAGCATCGTCCTCTTTCTGACCAGACAGCATCGTCCTCTTTCTGACCAGACAGCATCGTCTTCTTCCTGCGCAGACAGCATCGTCCTCTTTCTGAACAGACAGCATCGTCCTCTTTCTGACCAGACAGCATCGTCCTCTTTCTGACCAGACAGCATCGTCCTCTTTCTGACCAGACAGCATCATATTCTTTCTGGCCAGACAGCATCGTCCTCTTTCTGACCAGACAGCATCGTCCTCTTTCTGACCAGACAGCATCAGATGGATGGGTTACACATACAGGGGCGTGGTTTCCTTCACTTGGATGCTTTCTCCAGTGAGATACATTTCCTTAAATTCAGAAGAGGCTGAATGTATGGAACACAGAGAGACGAAAGATACATTATATGTTTGTTTTTTTCTTGGTCATTTTTTGGGTGAAAGCCTGGCTTGGCATCCATGAATACACACCACTGGACATGAATATTATCAGTCACTCGGATCACCCCCACCATATACGGACTATAAAAAGGCTCACACGCGCATGTTTGCATACAAGAAGGATCTTACAAACTTCTTATTTAACCTCTAGGCAGAGAGAGGCAGTGGGTGATAGTCATTTATTGTGTTTCTCCTAACCACTGTGCCTCCATCTTGGATCTGTCCTGACCACTGTGCCTCCATCTTGGATCTGTCTTGATCTGTGCTGACTACTGTGCCTCCATCTTGTGTCTCTCTCTCCTCCAGGCCTCAGACAGGGAGATGCAGTGGGTGATCCGTACCTCGGTGGTGGTGTGTGGCCTGGCGGGGACGGCCCTGACCTTCCTGGATAACAGTGTTCTGGTTTTCTGGCTGGTGGGCGTTGACATGTCCTACACCATCATGTTCCCACAGCTTGTCTGTGTCCTCTTCTTCAAGGTAGGGGTGGATGAGTGGGTGAGCAGCACAGGAGGCTGCTGAGGGGAGGACGGCTCATAATAATGTCTGGAACGGAGCAAATGGAATGGCATCAAACATCTGGAAACCATGGAAACCATGTGTTAGATACCGTTCCACCTATTCCGCTCCAGCCATTATCACCAGCACGTCCTCCCCAATTATAGTGCCACCAGCCTCCTGTGGTGGACGTGTGTAGAGATTATTTGTGAATTCTGCATGTCATGATATCCATCTACAGTATCTATTCATCTATCTAGTGATTCGTTCATTCATTCCGCTAGGTGTCCAACGGCTACGGTGCCAGTGTGGGGTATCTCCTAGCGTTGGTCCTCCGTATCCTGAGTGGGGAACCCCTCATCAACCTTCCCCCTGTCATCCACTTCCCTGGGTTCAGGATGGACGCGGAGGGCGTGATGACCCAGTACTTCCCGTTCCGTACCACCATCATGCTGACGTCTCTCTGCTCCATCCTCATCACCTCCTGCGTCACCTCCGTCATCTTTAACAAGGGGCTGCTGTCGGAGAGGTGGGACGTGTTTCAGATCAAGAGGTCGCAGGCCAAAGTGACGGCGCTGACCAAGCTTAAGAAAGAGGAGAGTAAAAAGGACTACGCGAAGGCCAAGGAGGCGGTGGTGAACAAACAGCTTCTGGACACCAGCTGCTGAACAGGGGAGAACGATGGAAACTGAGGACGGCCATATTGAGGCAAAGGGTTTCGTTGGTCGGGCGGACATTTTGTGTTTCTGCTGAGGACTCGGAAGGATTTGGAGACGGGAGGATGGTCGAAAACACGCAACAACAACAACAAAAATAACCCCCATTATGACATCATGTGGTCATAAAACATTGTGTTGCTGGTAAAAATGACCAGACACTCGGCAGTTTCCAGTGACCCGGGTTAATTAGACAAAAGCAATGTCGCAAAGAAAAACGGCAGCTCTACGAGAAACGTTCTAATGAACGACAACATTTCCTTTTCCACAGAGGTGGAGTTTTATTTTGTCTGACTTTCTTTGAGACAAATGATCTAAACTGTGTTTTTCGAATAAACGATTGCCGAATACTTTTGAAGGTACGCGGGGCACGTGATGTCATCACATCACTATAAAGCAGTTTATACCCCACAGTTAATTATAAATGCCGACTGCTTGCTAAATACAGTTTTTAAACTATAAAAGAAAAATGTTTCTTTGCAGGACAAGGATTGTCTTGACTTTCAAGAAAGCCTGAATTGCTTTGCTTATCTGATTGGCTGGATGCAAGTTTCACCGTCTTAGCCCCTACACCCTAGACGTCAAACTCATTCCACGGAGGGCAGAGTGTCTGCAGGTTTTCGCTCCTTGTACTTGATTGATGAATTAAGGTCACTAATTAGTAAAGAATTCCCCTCACCTGGTTTTCGAGGGCTTAATTGAAAGGAAAAACCTAAAACTAGCAGACAACTAGGCCCTTCATGGAATGAGTTTGACACCCCTCTCCTAGACACTCCTATGGATCTCATATAAGAGTCACGGTAACGCTTTCATCTTGCCTTTTAACGATTGGCTGGGGGGAACTGTTTCCCTATTGCTTCCACCAATCAGATCCTCTCAGATCTACAGTAGTGGCCAGGAGGGAGGGGCTACAGTGCCTGATTTGGAATTCAGAATGTTTGAGTGACAGTTGTAGAAGGGGTCTATTATATAGTTCCCTTGATTTCATTGGAAATACATTTTTCACTTTACCTGATGTTGACTGTATCAGGAAGCGACACCATACGGGTGTATATATATATATATATCACCAGTCAGACGTTTTGGACACACCTCCTCATTCAAGGGTTTTTCCTTTATTTTTACTATTTTCTACATTGTAGAATAATAGTGAAGACGTCAAAACTATGGAATAACACATATGGGATCATATATATTCTTCAAAGTAGCCACACTTTGCCTTGATGACAGCTTTGCACACTCTAGGCATTCTCTCAACCAGCTTCATGAGGTAGTCACCTGGAATGCATTTCAATTAACAGTTGTGCCTTGAGGCAGTCTATACTATACTATTAACCAGGTTCCAGTTTCCGATTAACTTAACCTTAAGATGCTTTTTTGGGACACCGGCTCCTGGACCCAAAGGGCTCTGGTCTAAAGAAGTACACTACATAGTGTATAGGATGCCTTTTGGGACGCAACCAGTAAGACCAGACATGCAGTAACTAGTTATTGAATGTGTTTAGTTTCCCTGCGACACGAACAGAACTGATACAGCACCGAGGACCCTGAGGACGGACGGACGACCAGGCCTGTTTTTATACGTGTGAATTGTGATTTGTAATATACTCTCGTACTGTACAGTCTTCGCTTTTGATATTATGAAGTATATATTATATACTGCTTTATCAAAGAGCAACATGTAGCCAAAGAGTTGGAAAGAACTGTTCTGTTGCAAAACGTTTCTTAAAATGGAAGCAAATGAAAAGGAGAGAGACTTAACTGAATTTGTCCAATAGAAACTATTTTTAGTTTCAACACATTCAGTTTGCAACAGATTCGGAATAAAAACACCTTCGATTGTGAACTAGAATGTGTGAAAGGTGTTAGGTTTATGTTGTACCTCCAGGGTCGTGTTCACTAGGCACCAAACGGACTGAAACAGGGAAGGACTACCTGGACTTGTCCAATAAGAAACCCTCATTTTTCATTGTGTGTTGCAAAACCCTATCCATTTCGTGTCCTAATGAATACCACCCAGTTATGTAGTTGAATGTAGAAACAGCGGTTGTATTCTGTGCAGCAGTATGGAGGCTTTAATCAGTGGGGGAAGACTGGAGAGCTGTAGACAGAAATGTAACTATGCAACTTGAGATGTGATTGAGAATCATCCCCATTTCCATCTTGAGCTACTCAGAAACAGATGTTTCCTCACAGGAACATACAATGAACAAAAATATAAACGCAACATGTAAAGTGTTGGTTTCGTGAACTGAAATTTTTAAAAAAATCCCAGAAATGTTCCATACAAACAAAAAGCTTACCTTAAATTGTGCACAAATTTGTTAATATCCCTGTTAGTGAGCATTTTGCCTTTGCTAAAATAATCCAGCCACCTGACAGGTGTGGCATATCAAGTTGATTAAACAGAATACTCATTACACAGGTGCACCTTGTTCTGGTGACAATAAAAGGCCACTAAAATGTACAGTTTTGTCACAACACAATGCCACGTCTCAAGGGAGCGTGCAATTGGCATGCTGACTGCAGGGATGCCCACCAGAGCTGTTGCCCGAGAATTACATTTTTCTATAAGCTGCCACCGTCATTTTAGAGAATTTGGAAGTGCGTTCAACCGGCCTCAACCACAGAACACATGTAACCATGCCAGCTCAGGACCTCCACACTCTGCTTCTTCGCCTGTGGGATCATCTGATTGGTGCTGAGGAGAATTTGTCTGTAATCAAGCCCTTGTGGGTAAAAACTCATTTTGATTGGCTGCCCTCCCAATTGCTGCACCCCTGCCATTATGTGAAATCCATAGATTAGGGCCTAAAGAATTTCAATTGGATGATTTCCTAATATGCACTAACAGTCTTTGCATTTGAGTTGATACTTTTGTTCAGTATAAAGTGAGATTCTGGAACATTTCCAGCTATTCGACTTCCTGGGTTCTAATCTAGCGCACCAAAGAAAACAAAATGGGCAAAATCACCTGAATTCAATTACAATAAAATGTTACTTAGGGACTTTGCTAATCATGATTACCCAATATGAACTACAGCTATTTCTCCCTCTCATACCATGTGGTCTATGTAATACAGAGGTTATGCAAGGCTGGCTGTCCTAGTGCAAGGTTGTACATTGTAAATCCCCAAGGGGTCGTTCAGTCCGGTGAATAAAGGTTGAATTTAAACTACGCATGTCATTCTTAACTGGATCTGTGTTCCCTTGTCCGGTCAGGAAGCGATTTCAACCTGGGAAACAAAGCGTGTCTTTAGTTGTAATGTGTCACTTACAGCCATGAATTATATGAGGGTCAAGTGGAACACTGCACAAAGTCAGTGGGAATTAGGAATTCACACAGGCTGGCTAAATAAATTGTAAGAACAATTATTAGCAAGAGACCTGATTAGTAAATAGACCAATTGGTGGTGGGGGGTCCGAAACAGGCTGCCTGTGTAAACAGCCTAGTAGACATGCCTTAAAATGAACACAAACTCAGTCAAGATTAATTGAACAAATGTCACCAACACATTGATTAGTCTACATGGCTTTTATTAAAGTGACTTAGGCAGCCATGAGGATCCATTCCAGAATGGAGAGTTCAGGTTTGAGAGACAGTCCCTCTGGGATGTAGCTTGTGAGTGAGGAATGATGACAGCAGCCATTTTAGGATTCCACCTGCTTCTCCTGGTCAATGACTGTAGGTGAGAAGAACAGATTAAACAGACATCAATAGAGAATGGTGACATCGATGCTAACGTGACAAAGTTAACCACCTCAAAATCACCCAAATTCAAGATGGCATACCCATCAGAGTGCCTTATTTCAGGGTCTAGTAGTCCTAGTTGCCATCAGATTTCATAATAAATCCAGTGGCTACTAAGGCATTGTATTTACCCTCTTTGGTAGGTAGAGTGTTCTTCTCCTCAGTCTCAGTCTTCTTCAGTTTAGTCTTGTCAAACTGAGCGATCTCACTCACATCTGGTTTGTCTGCCATTGTTGACTTGGGTTCTAATGAAACAGATTGGTGTGAGATAAACAGCCAATACCATAAAGTTTACAGACTTGATGTGGAGTAACACTATTAGGCCTAACATTCCACTGAAGTTATACACCTGCAGACAGTCTCTAAAACATAAGCAAATGAAACCGCAAGCACAGGCCTACCTTGAACCTCCACAGGTACTGCACTACACAAACTGGTTTGTAAATAAGGAATGAATAAACAAGTTCATTTCCGGAATCTATTTATGAGAATGGAAACGAACGCTGATTACTAGCAGGAGGGGCCTTCTAATTAAGTGGTGGCACCTGTGTTCATTCACCAGTTTGACATCAAATTAGCATAATTGGATAGGCTACTGTGGAACACCGAATGAAGTGAACACCCAACTGTAGGATTTTGAATTAACAGAAAAAACAGTTCTGTCACCTGTAATTTATTGTAAAAACCATGCCACTTTTTCTCAAGCTCAGTTGATCGACGATGCGGTTTTGTTTACATCAAAATTCAAAAGATATATAATAAACTGCACGTGTCTTTAAAAATGACCAGAGCCAATCAGAAGGCACGCCTGGGAGTTGGCTCGGATTCGTAACGCGGCTGAATACGGAAAGAACAGAACTGGTGATTCCGTGTGAGAGCAGAAAGTCAAGACCTAAAGGTGACCAAAAGTATCCCCTGATAAGTGTACATTTGTTACAACGAATGTACCTGTTTGATTTATCGACTGTTGGGTTTAAAACCGCGGCGTGAAACATTCATTCAGTCAGAGCACCCTGTGTTGTTGTGTGTTTGTTGTCACTGTCAATATAATATCAACACGACTGTATTTACAACAATCTGTATACAGTCATAACATAATCATGCCCGTCGTCATTCTCGAGCTGGTATTGACATGACTTTATGTCACTGACTTCACTGTAGAATATTTGGCTACATGTCATGTTGGAAAAGCAAACAATAAGAGTAGCAAACAAAAATCCAGCAAGCTGACCAAAGATGGTATATAGCTACTGTATCAGTATTATCCAGCTAGCTGACCAAAGATGGTATATAGCTACTGTATCAGTATTATCCAGCTAGCTGATCAAAGATGCTATATAGCTACTGTATCAGTATTATCCAGCTAGCTGACCAAAGATGGTATATAGCTACTGTATCAGTATTATCCAGCTAGCTGATCAAAGATGGTATACAGCTACTGTATCAGTATTATCCAGCTAGCTGATCAAAGATGCTATATAGCTACTGTATCAGTATTATCCAGCTAGCTGACCAAAGATGGTATATAGCTACTGTATCAGTATTATCCAGCTAGCTGATCAAAGATGGTATACAGCTACTGTATCAGTATTATCCAGCTAGCTGACCAAAGATGCTATATAGCTACTGTATCAGTATTATCCAGCTAGCTGATCAAAGATGGTATATAGCTACTGTATCAGTATTATCCAGCTAGCTGATCAAAGATGGTATACAGCTACTGTATCAGTATTATCCAGCTAGCTGACCAAAGATGGTATATAGCTACTGTATCAGTATTATCCAGCTAGCTGATCAAAGATGGTATATAGCTACTGTATCAGTATTATCCAGCTAGCTGATCAAAGATGGTATATAGCTACTGTATCAGTATTATCCAGCTAGCTGATCAAAGATGCTATATAGCTGCTGTATCAGTATTATCCAGCTAGCTGATCAAAGATGATATATAGCTACTGTATCAGTATTATCCAGCTAGCTGATCAAAGATGGTATATAGCTACTGTATCAGTATTATCCAGCTAGCTGATCAAAGATGGTATATAGCTACTGTATCAGTATTATCCAGCTAGCTGATCAAAGATGGTATACAGCTACTGTATCAGTATTATCCAGCTAGCTGATCAAAGATGCTATATAGCTACTGTATCAGTATTATCCAGCTAGCTGACCAAAGATGGTATATAGCTACTGTATCAGTATTATCCAGCTAGCTGATCAAAGATGGTATACAGCTACTGTATCAGTATTATCCAGCTAGCTGACCAAAGATGGTATATAGCTACTGTATCAGTATTATCCAGCTAGCTGATCAAAGATGGTATATAGCTACTGTATCAGTATTATCCAGCTAGCTGATCAAAGATGGTATACAGCTACTGTATCAGTATTATCCAGCTAGCTGATCAAATATGGTATATAGCTACTGTATCAGTATTATCCAGCTAGCTGATCAAAGATGGTATACAGCTACTGTATCAGTATTATCCAGCTAGCAGACCAAAGATGGTATATAGCTACTGTATCAGTATTATCCAGCTAGCAGACCAAAGATTGTATATAGCTACTGTATCAGTATTATCCAGCTAGCTGATCAAAGATGATATATAGCTACTGTATCAGTATTATCCAGCTAGCTGATCAAAGATGCTATATAGCTACTGTATCAGTATTATCCAGCTAGCTGATCAAAGATGCTATATAGCTGCTGTATCAGTATTATCCAGCTAGCTGACCAAAGATGGTATATAGCTACTGTTTCATTATTATCCAGCTAGCTGATCAAAGATGGTATATAGTTACTGTATCAGTATTATCCAGCTAGCTGATCAAAGATGCTATATAGCTACTGTATCATTATTATCCAGCTAGCTGATCAAAGATGCTATATAGCTACTGTATCAGTATTATCCAGCTTGCTGATCAAAGATGGTATATAGCTACTGTATCAGTATTATCCAGCTAGCTGACCAAAGATGGTATATAGCTACTGTATCAGTATTATCCAGCTAGCTGATCAAAGATGCTATATAGCTACTGTATCAGTATTATCCAGCTAGCTGATCAAAGATGGTATATAGCTACTGTATCAGTATTATCCAGCTAGCTGATCAAAGATGGTATATAGCTGCTGTATCAGTATTATCCAGCTAGCTGATCAAAGATGCTATATAGCTACTGTATCAGTATTATCCAGCTAGCTGATCAAAGATGATATATAGCTACTGTATCAGTATTATCCAGCTAGCTGATCAAAGATGCTATATAGCTACTGTATCAGTATTATCCAGCTAGCTGATCAAAGATGCTATATAGCTACTGTATCAGTATTATCCAGCTAGCTGATCAAAGATGGTATATAGCTACTGTATCATTATTATACAGCTAGCTGATCAAAGATGGTATATAGCTACTGTATCAGTATTATCCAGCTAGCTGATCAAAGATGGTATATAGCTACTGTATCAGTATTATCCAGCTAGCTGACCAAAGATGGTATATAGCTACTGTATCAGTATTATCCAGCTAGCTGATCAAAGATGATATATAGCTACTGTATCATTATTATCCAGCTAGCTGATCAAAGATGCTATATAGCTACTGTATCAGTATTATCCAGCTAGCTGATCAAATATGATATATAGCTACTGTATCAGTATTATCCAGCTAGCTGATCAAAGATGCTATATAGCTACTGTATCAGTATTATTACCATGATGGTAATAAATCTTGGCTACAGTAATGACACTGTCCATCATTTGGTATTATAGAAGCAGTTGCTTATCTAGGCTGTAGGCTACACCTCTAGTCAGTTGAGTACTTCAGCAGTTATGTACAGCGTGTCCTCCTGTCAACTGCACATTTACCACCTCATAAGTGAAGACAGGGTCTATGTTAGCCAGCAGATCCGACCCGCTTGCTTACAGCTCCACTAGGGTCGGACAGACTCCCTGTGTAGATTAAAACTACTGCGGAGCCCGTCCCACCCAAGTGCAGCAGTAAAACAGCGTGTCTGATCGGCTGGGTGTGTGTGTGTCAGAGATTATACGCCTATCATAGAGAAGGACAGAATAACTGGTAGAAGAATAGGCTGTAGCTAAATACAGAACAGTACATCCCGTAGGTTATCTGGCTAGGTGTGTGTGTGTGTGTGTGTGTGTGTGTGTGTGTGTGTGTGTGTGTGTGTGTGTGTGTGTGTGTGTGTGTGTGTGTGTGTGTGTGTGTGTGTGTGTGTGTGTGTGTGTGTGTGTGTGTGTGTGTGTGTGTGTGTGTGTGTGTGTGAGAGAGATATAGGCTTTGTAAGAGCACATTGTTTGTACAGGTCTAGCAGGCTGGTGTGTGTACTATGTACTTTTGCATGCAGTCACAGGACACAGGTATTGGCTGGCTCTCTCTCTCTCTCCAGTGTTTTTCCACTGTGATGTTTACAGAGACACAGACACTGCTGCAGTGTGTGTGTGTCCTTAGATGAAGTCTCAAAAGAAGGACCCTTACCTTATGACCCCTTCAGGACTGTCTAGGGGGAGTTTAAGCAACTGTTGTGTTCTCTATTCCAGAATTAGCAGCACTGTGATGTCATTAGATAGAATTGATTGGAATATTCCACATAAAGACAGCATACTGTTTGGTATTTATTTGTCCATATGCCTCCCAACTAGTCAACTAACGATCATCCTATTGATTAGTTTAACCAGGTCTGTTAGTGCTGGGCTAGAACAAAACAATGTTGTTTTCTGGGTTCAAGGTTGAAGAAGAATGAAATGACATTCTTACATAGGCCTGACAGCAGGTCGCTCCATTCTCACATGTTGTTTTAATTGTCCCCTTCCAGTAGGCCAATGGAGGATTATCAGATGGTTCTAAACAATAGTCCTCTGTTTCTTCACCTCAGCTCTGGGCCCACAAACACACACACACTGAGGGATTGATGCCGTACGTATGACCTACTTGGATATCAGCAGAGGAGGTTACAGAGAGAGTATCGGGCGTGCCAAGATCATAGACTACAGAAAACAGAGAGAGTATCGGGCGTGCCAAGATCATAGACTACAGAAAACAGAGAGAGTATCGGGCGTGCCAAGATCATAGACTACAGAAAACAGAGAGAGTATCGGGCGTGCCAAGATCATAGACTACAGAAAACAGAGAGAGTATAGGGCGTGCCAAGATCATAGACTACAGAAAACAGAGAGAGTATCGGGCGTGCCAAGATCATAGACTACAGAAAACAGAGAGAGTATCGGGCGTGCCAAGATCATAGGCTACAGAAAACAGAGAGAGTATCGGGCGTGCCAAGATCATAGACTACAGAAAACAGAGAGAGTATCGGGCGTGCCAAGATCATAGACTACAGAAAACAGAGAGAGTATCGGGCGTGCCAAGATCATAGACTACAGAAAACAGAGAGAGTATCGGGCGTGCCAAGATCATAGGCTACAGAAAACAGAGAGAGTATCGGGCGTGCCAAGATCATAGACTACAGAAAACAGAGAGAGTATCGGGCGTGCCAAGATCATAGACTACAGAAAACAGAGAGAGTATCGGGCGTGCCAAGATCATAGACTACAGAAAACAGAGAGAGTATCGGGTGTGCCAAGATCATAGACTACAGAAAACAGAGAGAGTATCGGGCGTGCCAAGATCATAGACTACAGAAAACAGAGAGAGTACCGGGCGTGCCAAGATCATAGACTACAGAAAACAGAGAGAGTATCGGGCGTGCCAAGATCATAGACTACAGAAAACAAAGAGAGTATCGGGCGTGCCAAGATCATAGACTACAGAAAACAGAGAGAGTATCGGGCGTGCCAAGATCATAGACTACAGAAAACAAAGAGAGGATCTGGTGTGCCAAGATCATAGACTACAGAAAACAGAGAGGATATGGTGTGCCAAGATCATAGGCTAGGCCCTGACATATGCACGGATGATCAGTGTGTACGTAGCCTACGTATAAACGGGTGTGTTGAGACGTGTGTGTTAAGTGCATATTGTACACTTGCATATGTATGTGTGACAGTGTGTGTGTGAGAGAGAAAGAGAGAGAGAGACTAGAAATCAAAGGAGGTCGGTGGCACCTTAACTGGGCAGGATGTGCTTGTGGTAATGACTGGAGCGGAATCAGTGGACTGGGATCAAATACATCAAACATGATTCCAATGTGTTTGATGCCGTTCTATTTGCTCTGTTCCAGCCATCATTATGAGCCGTCCTCCCCTCTGCAGCCTCCTGTGGAAGAAATGCAAGTCCGGGCATCGTTGAGAGGAAGAAGGTCTGGGTAGGTGGGGGTGTCTCCCTGCTTTGTTTTGGTTGTTTAACGATTCGTTCTATCTAGGCCCCCTTCAGTTCCTTATAAATATCTGCTCTTCTATCTAATGTGTCTATATGTCTGTCTGTGTCTGTCACTCCCTGTTCATCTCCACCATAGCTGTGTCAGTGTTCTACAAGTAGCTGTGTCAGCGTTCTACAAGTAGCTGTGTCAGCGTTCTACAAGTAGCTGTGTCAGTGTTCTATAAGTAGCTGTGTCAGTGTTCTATAAGTAGCTGTGTCTGCGTTCTACAAGTAGCTGTGTCAGCGTTCTATAAGTAGCTGTGTCTGCGTTCTACAAGTAGCTGTGTCAGCCTTCTACAAGTAGCTGTGTCAGCGTTCTACAAGTAGCTGTGTCAGCCTTCTACTAGTAGCTGTGTCAGCGTTCTATAAGTAGCTGTGTCAGCGTTCTACAAGTAGCTGTGTCAGCCTTCTACAAGTAGCTGTGTCAGCGTTCTACAAGTAGCTGTGTCAGCGTTCTATAAGTAGCTGTGTCTGCGTTCTACAAGTAGCTGTGTCAGCCTTCTACAAGTAGCTGTGTCAGCGTTCTACAAGTAGCTGTGTCAGCGTTCTATAAGTAGCTGTGTCTGCGTTCTACAAGTAGCTGTGTCAGCCTTCTACAAGTAGCTGTGTCAGCGTTCTACAAGTAGCTGTGTCAGCCTTCTACTAGTAGCTGTGTCAGCGTTCTATAAGTAGCTGTGTCAGCGTTCTACAAGTAGCTGTGTCAGCCTTCTACAAGTAGCTGTGTCAGCGTTCTACAAGTAGCTGTGTCAGCCTTCTACTAGTAGCTGTGTCAGCGTTCTATAAGTAGCTGTGTCAGCCTTCTACAAGTAGCTGTGTCAGCGTTCTACAAGTAGCTGTGTCAGCCTTCTACAAGTAGCTGTGTCAGCCTTCTACAAGTAGCTGTGTCAGCGTTCTACAAGTAGCTGTGTCAGCCTTCTACTAGTAGCTGTGTCAGCGTTCTACAAGTAGCTGTGTCAGCGTTCTACAAGTAGCTGTGTCAGCGTTCTATAAGTAGCTGTGTCAGCGTTCTACAAGTAGCTGTGTCAGCGTTCTACAAGTAGCTGTGTCAGCCTTCTACAAGTAGCTGTGTCAGCGTTCTACAAGTAGCTGTGTCAGCCTTCTACTAGTAGCTGTGTCAGCGTTCTATAAGTAGCTGTGTCAGCGTTCTATAAGTAGCTGTGTCAGCGTTCTACAAGTAGCTGTGTCAGCCTTCTACAAGTAGCTGTGTCAGCGTTCTACAAGTAGCTGTGTCAGCGTTCTACAAGTAGCTGTGTCAGCCTTCTACAAGTAGCTGTGTCAGCGTTCTACAAGTAGCTGTGTCAGCGTTCTACTAGTAGCTGTGTCAGCGTTCTACTAGTAGCTGTGTCAGCGTTCTACAAGTAGCTGTGTCAGCGTTCTACAAGTAGCTGTGTCAGCGTTCTATAAGTAGCTGTGTCAGCGTTCTACAAGTAGCTGTGTCAGCGTTCTACTAGTAGCTGTGTCAGCGTTCTACAAGTAGCTGTGTCAGCGTTCTACAAGTAGCTGTGTCAGCGTTCTACAAGTGGCTGTGTCAGCGTTCTACTAGTAGCTGTGTCAGCGTTCTACAAGTGGCTGTGTCAGCGTTCTACAAGTAGCTGTGTCAGCGTTCTATAAGTAGCTGTGTCAGCGTTCTACAAGTAGCTGTGTCAGCGTTCTATAAGTAGCTGTGTCAGCGTTCTACTAGTAGCTGTGTCAGCGTTCTATAAGTAGCTGTGTCAGCGTTCTACAAGTAGCTGTGTCAGCGTTCTACTAGTAGCTGTGTCAGCGTTCTACAAGTGGCTGTGTCAGCGTTCTACTAGTAGCTGTGTCAGCGTTCTACAAGTAGCTGTGTCAGCGTTCTACAAGTAGCTGTGTCAGCGTTCTACTAGTAGCTGTGTCAGCGTTCTATAAGTAGCTGTGTCAGCGTTCTACAAGTAGCTGTGTCAGTGTTCTACAAGTAGCTGTGTCAGCGTTCTACAAGTAGCTGTGTCAGCGTTCTACAAGTAGCTGTGTCAGCGTTCTACAAGTAGCTGTGTCAGCGTTCTACAAGTAGCTGTGTCAGCGTTCTACAAGTAGCTGTGTCAGCGTTCTACAAGTAGCTGTGTCAGCGTTCTACAAGTAGCTGTGTCAGCGTTCTACAAGTAGCTGTGTCAGCGTTCTACAAGTAGCTGTGTCAGCGTTCTACAAGTAGCTGTGTCAGCGTTCTACAAGTAGCTGTGTCAGCGTTCTACAAGTAGCTGTGTCAGTGTTCTATAAGTAGCTGTGTCAGCGTTCTACAAGTAGCTGTGTCAGCGTTCTACAAGTAGCTGTGTCAGCGTTCTACTAGTAGCTGTGTCAGCGTTCTACAAGTAGCTGTGTCAGCGTTCTATAAGTAGCTGTGTCAGCGTTCTATAAGTAGCTGTGTCAGCGTTCTATAAGTAGCTGTGTCAGTGTTCTATAAGTAGCTGTGTCAGCGTTCTACAAGTAGCTGTGTCAGTGTTCTACAAGTAGCTGTGTCAGCGTTCTATAAGTAGCTGTGTCAGTGTTCTATAAGTAGCTGTGTCAGCCTTCTACTAGTAGCTGTGTCAGCGTTCTACAAGTAGCTGTGTCAGCGTTCTATAAGTAGCTGTGTCAGCGTTCTACAAGTAGCTGTGTCAGCGTTCTGCAAGTAGCTGTATGATGTTCTACTAGTAGCTGTGTCAGCCTTCTACAAGTAGCTGTGTCAGCGTTCTACAAGTAGCTGTGTCAGCGTTCTACAAGTAGCTGTGTCAGCGTTCTGCAAGTAGCTGTGTCAGCGTTCTGCAAGTAGCTGTATGATGTTCTACTAGTAGCTGTGTCAGCCTTCTACAAGTAGCTGTGTCAGCGTTCTACAAGTAGCTGTGTCAGCGTTCTACAAGTAGCTGTGTCAGCGTTCTACAAGTAGCTGTGTCAGCGTTCTGCAAGTAGCTGTGTCAGCGTTCTACAAGTAGCTGTGTCAGCGTTCTACAAGTAGCTGTGTCAGCCTTCTACAAGTAGCTGTGTCAGCCTTCTACAAGTAGCTGTGTCAGCCTTCTACAAGTAGCTGTGTCAGCCTTCTACAAGTAGCTGTGTCAGCCTTCTACAAGTAGCTGTGTCAGCGTTCTACAAGTAGCTGTATGATGTTCTACAAGTAGCTGTGTCAGCGTTCTACAAGTAGCTGTATGATGTTCTACAAGTAGCTGTATGATGTTCTACAAGTAGCTGTATGATGTCCTACAAGTAGCTGTATGATGTTCTACAAGTAGCTGTATGATGTTCTACAAGTAGCTGTGTCAGCGTTCTACAAGTAGCTGTATGATGTTCTACAAGTAGCTGTATGATGTTCTACAAGTAGCTGTATGATGTTCTACAAGTAGCTGTGTCAGCGTTCTACAAGTAGCTGTATGATGTTCTACAAGTAGCTGTATGATGTTCTACAAGTAGCTGTGTGATGTTCTGAAAGGAGGACCATCTTTTGGCCCCAGAGTGCTGATGTCTGTTGTGTTGCTGTTGAATGGGGCCCGTTTTCCTGTCCTTCTCCACCCTCTCTGTCCTCCTCTCTCTCCTCCCTCCTCCTCTCTCTCCTCCTCCTTTTCCCCTTCTGTCTTCTCCTCAGATAAAATACAGCTTCTTATCTTAATCCCTGGGAATCACCCAGTGTACTGTGGTCACAGACAGACACACAGACAGACAGACAGACACACAGACAGGCAGGCAGACACACAGACAGACAGATGCCCGCTAGGAGCAGTGAGTTGAATCCCAAGGCCAACATGTTGACATATCGATGTGTTTCTGAGCCTGTCTGGCAGATTGGCAGACGATAGAGCGTTGTCAGCCAGCCCTCTGCCGTACTGCTGTGTGCATGCGGCCAGGCGTGCGGGTGTTATTCTGACATTCAGCCCTAAACCAATGTGTTCCTATGACTCAACTAGCACCAGTTGACTGCCTTCACCTCCTCTGTCACCATGTCAGCTCACACACACACACACACACACACACACACACACACACACACACATTAGGTCTGCCAAGTGTCACAATGGCTTCATACCTTATTCCAATAAAAGGTGTGGCGGTACATTATAAAAAACAGGATATTTATTTATATATATATATATATATATTTCCTTAATCCTTTGAGGTTAGTTTGTCTATATTTACAATGGCTCACTTCAAAAACACTAGATGTAGCCTTCTGTATTTCCTCCTTAAAGGAATAGTGCGACATTTTGGCAATTAATAAACCCTTTTCCTACTTACCCAGAGTCAGATTAACTCATAACATTAATAAACACTTTTCCTACTTACCCAGAGTCAGATTAACTCATAACATTAATAAACCATTTTCCTACTTACCCAGAGCCAGATTAACTCATGGATAACATTAAAAACCCTTTTCCTACTTACCCAGAGTCAGATTAACTCATAACATTAATAAACCCTTTTCCTACTTACCCAGAGCCAGATTAACTCATAACATTAATAACCCTTTTCCTACTTACCCAGAGTCAGATTAACTCATAACATTAATAAACCATTTTCTTACTTACCCAGAGCCAGATTAACTCATAACATTAATAACCCTTTTCCTACTTACCCAGAGTCAGATTAACTCATAACATGAATAAACCCTTTCCCTATTTACCCAGAGTCAGATTAACTCATGGATAACATTAATAAACCCTTTTCCTACTTACCCAGAGTCAGATTAACTCATGGATAACATTAATAAACCCTTTTCCTACTTACCCAGAGCCAGATTAACTCATGGATAACATTAATAAACCCTTTTCGTACTTACCCAGAGCCAGATTAACTCATGGATAACATTAATAAACCCTTTTCCTACTTATGAGTCAATGTGGAAGCTATATACAGGGGGTACCGGGACAATGTGGAGGCTTTATACAGGGGGTACCGGTACAGAGTCAATATGGAGGCTAGATACAGGGGGTACCTGTACAGAGTCAATGTGGAGGCTATATACAGGGGGTACCGGTACAGAGTCAATGTGGAGGCTATATACAGGGGTACCGGTACAGAGTCAATGTGGAGGCTATATACAGGGGGTACTGGTACAGAGTCAATGTGGAGGCTATATACAGGGGGTACCGGTACAGAGTCAATGTGGAGGCTATATACAGAGGGTACTGGTACAGAGTCAATGTGGAGGCTATATACAGGGGTACTGGTACAGAGTCAATGTGGAGGCTATATACAGGGGGTACTGGTACAGAGTCAATGTGGAGGCTATATACAGGGGGTACCGGTACAATGTGGAGGCTATATACAGGGGGTACTGGTACAGAGTCAATGTGGAGGCTATATACAGGGGGTACTGGTACAGAGTCAATGTGGAGGCTATATACAGGGGGTACCGGTACAATGTGGAGGCTATATACAGGGGGTACTGGTACAGAGTCAATGTGGAGGCTATATACAGGGGGTACTGGTACAGAGTCAATGTGGAGGCTATATACAGGGGGTACCGGTACAGAGTCAATGTGGAGGCTATATACAGGGGGTACCGGTACAATGTGGAGGCTATATACAGGGGGTACTGGTACAGAGTCAATGTGGAGGCTATATACAGGGGGTATTGGTACAGAGTCAATGTGGAGGCTATATACAGGGGGTACCGGTACAGAGTCAATGTGGAGGCTATATACAGGGGGTACCGGTACAGAGTCAATGTGGAGACTATATACAGGGGGCACCGGTTAGTCGATGCAACTGAGGCAATATGAACATGTAGGTAGAGTTTTTAAATTGACTCCAGGTAGCAGGAACAGCTTGCAGGTGCACTTTCCCTTTAGCATGTTGTTTATGAGGAGGACAGTCATTTTGTATCAGAGTTAAGGAAGTGGATGTGGTCTCATAAATTAAAGGGATGTCTGATCCACAGTAACAATAGCCTGTTGCCAGATCTGTTTGTGCTGTGTTGCCAATTCCTACTGTGCTTGTTGACACCATAAGGAGAAGGCACAAACAGATCTGGGACCAGGCTACAGAACGTAACACTACCTGGTGTGGTTAGAGTTCAACCCAGTTCTCTGCTCTGGTAAAAGAGGACTTCATGTAACTTGATATGCTGTGACAAATGTATTTTTAAATGTCCCCAGTCTGCAACATGTGAGAGTCTTATTGTCAGTTTGTAACCTGTGGGAGCACAGATGTCAGCATAGGAGTTGTATCTTGTTGACTGTGGCTGGCTGACATGCCAATTACAGTCATTCAGAGAACTTTTTACCCAGAGTACATAGAGTTCTGAAGCCTTTCTGTATTTCAGCACCTCTTCTTACCACAGACACTCCAGGAAGTTACACACCAACACACACCACAAAGTTACCCTCCTACTCTTCTAACATCCATCCTTGAGACGGGTTATATTTCAGTGTGTCTTGTCACCCACCTAGACATTCCTTAACGTTACCCTGGCTCCTACCTGCTTAACCTATTTTAGTAGGCTAGTGTGTGTGTGTGATCTTTGGGGGAAGTTGAACCCACAACCATGGCACTAGTCTTCTAAATTCTAACCTTCAGTCAGGGTGTATTTTTGTGTCTTACTACCACAGTGGCCCTCATACAGTGTGTGTTATGTGTTTGTTATGTGTGTGTCTTGCCACAGTCACCCTATCTAACCCTCCTGCTCTTCTATCTGTGGCCTTTCAACCAACCAGATACACTGGCCTTTCAACCAACCAGACACACTGGCCTTTCAACCAACCAGACACATTGGCCTTTCAACCAACCAGACACATTGGCCTTTCAACCAACCAGACACACTGGCCTTTCAACCAACCAGACACACTGGCCTTTCAACCAACCAGACACACTGGCCTTTCAACCAACCAGATACACTGGCCTTTCAACCAACCAGACACATTGGCCTTTCAACCAACCAGATACACTGGCCTTTCAACCAACCAGACACATTGGCCTTTCAACCAACCAGACACACTGTGTGAAACTCACACTTACACAAGCCTTTTTCTTTCCCACCACTCAAACGTTTTCCCTCAGAGATTGAAACCCAACCCAACCATGGTTATAGAAGCCCCCCCCTGAGGTCTCTCTACCACAGTTGGCTCCCTGTCCGAGCCTCAACCTGCTGGGTGCTTTGAATAGAGGAAAATTACTAGGTCTGATGACATGGCCTAGCCACACACACACACACACACACACACACACACTGAGGGCACACATACCCCCCCCCCCCCCCCCTTCCAACAAGATACATTGGCCTTTCAACCAACCAGACACACTGGCCTTTCAACCAACCAGACACACTGGCCTTTCAACCAACCAGACACACTGGCCTTTCAACCAACCAGACACACTGGCCTTTCAACCAACCAGACACACTGGCCTTTCAACCAACCAGACACACTGGCCTTTCAACCAACCAGACACACTGGCCTTTCAACCAACCAGACACACTGGCCTTTCAACCAACCAGACACACTGGCCTTTCAACCAACCAGACACACTGGCCTTTCAACCAACCAGACACATTGGCCTTTCAACCAACCAGACACATTGGCCTTTCAACCAACCAGACACACTGGCCTTTCAACCAACCAGATACACTGGCCTTTCAACCAACCAGACACACTGGCCTTTCAACCAACCAGACACACTGACCTTTCAACCAACCAGACACACTGTGTGAAACTCACACTTACACAAGCCTTTTTCTTTCCCACCACTCAAACGTTTTCCCTCAGAGATTGAAACCCAACCCAACCATGGTTATAGAAGCCCCCCCCTGAGGTCTCTCTACCACAGTTGGCTCCCTGTCCTAGCCTCAACCTGCTGGGTGCTTTGAATAGAGGAAAATTACCAGGTCTGATGACATGGCCTAGCCACACACACACACACACACACTGAGGACACACACACACACACTGAGGACACCCAGCCAGGTGGTAAACAACTAAAATGATGTTGTGCTAGTGTTGGCGTGCCACCAGTTTTGATCAACTTGGCTGACGGATTAGCATCCTCGCTAACCCTGGCTGTTCACCTTTGTGCTCCAGCTAAATAAAGGTAGTGACATTTTAGCTGGACGTGGTGATGGACTGTCAGAGTCAGGTGAAAAGCCTGGCTGAAATGCAGTTCAGTCTACCAGTGTGTACAGGAGGAGGGCTTGAATGCCAATCCTATATCGTACACTTGTAATACTCAATATGAAGTCATATTGTATGATACGTTTGTAACAGATACATTGATCTTTTACCACATCGTGTTCAAACTCTGGTGTATCATACGTGTCTTTGTCTTTCTTCACTTGCATTGATCTCAATGGGAGACGAGATGAAAATGGTACTTAAGTGGACGTCTAGGATTCGCCCCTTAATGCACCTTGGTTAGAGAGCACGGTGGCACCTTGGTTAGAGGGCACGGTGGCACCTTGGTTAGAGGGCACGGTGGCACCTTGGTTAGAGGGCACGGTGGCACCTTGGTTAGAGGGCACGGTGGCACCTTGGTTAGAGGGCACGGTGGCACCTTGGTTAGAGGGCACGGTGGCACCTTGGTTGGAGAGCACGGTGGCACCTTGGTTAGAGGGCACGGTGGCACCTGGTTGGAGAGCACGGTGGCACCTTGGTTAGAGGGCACGGTGGCACCTTGGTTAGAGAGCACGGTGGCACCTTGGTTAGAGAGCACGGTGACACCTTGGTTAGAGAGCACGGTGACACCTTGGTTAGAGAGCACGGTGGCACCTTGGTTAGAGAGCACGGTGGCACCTTGGTTAGAGAGCACGGTGGCACCTTGGTTAGAGAGCACGGTGGCACCTTGGTTAGAGGGCACGGTGGCACCTTGGTTAGAGAGCACGGTGGCACCTTGGTTAGAGAGCACGGTGGCACCTTGGTTAGAGGGCACGGTGGCACCTTGGTTAGAGAGCACGGTGGCACCTTGGTTAGAGGGCACGGTGGCACCTTGGTTAGAGAGCACGGTGGCACCTTGGTTAGAGAGCACGGTGGCACCTTGGTTAGAGAGCACGGTGGCACCTTGGTTAGAGAGCACGGTGGCACCTTGGTTAGAGAGCACGGTGGCACCTTGGTTAGAGAGCACGGTGGCACCTTGGTTAGAGAGCACGGTGGCACCTTGGTTAGAGAGCACGGTGGCACCTTGGTTAGAGGGCACGGTGACACCTTGGTTAGAGGGCACGGTGGCACCTTGGTTGGAGAGCACGGTGGCACCTTGGTTGGAGAGCACGGTGGCACCTTGGTTAGAGGGCACGGGGACACCTTGGTTAGAGAGCACGGTGGCACCTTGGTTGGAGAGCACGGTGGCACCTTGGTTAGAGGGCACGGGGACACCTTGGTTAGAGAGCACGGTGGCACCTTGGTTAGAGAGCACGGTGGCACCTTGGTTAGAGAGCACGGTGGCACCTTGGTTAGAGGGCACGGTGGCACCTTGGTTAGAGAGCACAGTGACACCTTGGTTGGAGGGCACGGTGACACCTTGGTTAGAGGGCACGGTGGCACCTTGGTTAGAGAGCACGGTGACACCTTGGTTAGAGAGCACGGTGACACCTTGGTTAGAGAGCACGGTGGCACCTTGGTTAGAGGGCACGGTGACACCTTGGTTAGAGGGCACGGTGGCACCTTGGTTAGAGGGCACGGTGGCACCTTGGTTAGAGAGCACGGTGACACCTTGGTTAGAGAGCACGGTGGCACCTTGGTTAGAGGGCACGGGGACACCTTGGTTAGAGAGCACGGTGGCACCTTGGTTAGAGGGCACGGTGACACCTTGGTTAGAGAGCACGGTGACACCTTGGTTGGAGAGCACGGTGGCACCTTGGTTAGAGGGCACGGGGACACCTTGGTTAGAGAGCACGGTGGCACCTTGGTTAGAGAGCACGGTGGCACCTTGGTTAGAGAGCACGGTGGCACCTTGGTTAGAGGGCACGGTGGCACCTTGGTTAGAGAGCACAGTGACACCTTGGTTGGAGGGCACGGTGACACCTTGGTTAGAGGGCACGGTGGCACCTTGGTTAGAGAGCACGGTGACACCTTGGTTAGAGAGCACGGTGACACCTTGGTTAGAGGGCACGGTGACACCTTGGTTAGAGGGCACGGTGACACCTTGGTTAGAGGGCACGGTGGCACCTTGGTTAGAGGGCACGGTGGCACCTTGGTTAGAGAGCACGGTGACACCTTGGTTAGAGAGCACGGTGGCACCTTGGTTATAGGGCACGGGGACACCTTGGTTAGAGAGCACGGTGGCACCTTGGTTAGAGGGCACGGTGACACCTTGGTTAGAGAGCACGGTGACACCTTGGTTAGAGGGCACGGTGACACCTTGGTTAGAGAGCACGGTGACACCTTGGTTAGAGAGCACGGTGACACCTTGGTTAGAGAGCACGGTGGCACCTTGGTTAGAGAGCACGGTGGCACCTTGGTTAGAGGGCACGGTGGTACCTTGGTTAGAGGGCACGGTGGTACCTTGGTTAGAGGGCACGGTGGTACCTTGGTTAGAGGGCACGGTGGCACCTTGGTTAGAGAGCACGGTGGCACCTTGGTTAGAGAGCACGGTGGCACCTTGGTTAGAGAGCACGGTGGCACCTTGGTTAGAGAGCACGGTGACACCTTGGTTAGAGAGCACGGTGACACCTTGGTTAGAGAGCACGGTGGCACCTTGGTTAGAGAGCACGGTGGTACCTTGGTTAGAGAGCACGGTGGCACCTTGGTTAGAGATCACGGTGGCACCTTGGTTAGAGGGCACGGAGGCACCTTGGTTAGAGGGCACGGTGGCACCTTGGTTAGAGAGCACGGTGGCACCTTGGTTAGAGAGCACGGTGGCACCTTGGTTAGAGAGCACGGTGGCACCTTGGTTAGAGAGCACGGTGACACCTTGGTTAGAGAGCACGGTGGCACCTTGGTTAGAGAGCACGGTGGCACCTTGGTTAGAGAGCACGGTGACACCTTGGTTAGAGGGCACGGTGGCACCTTGGTTAGAGAGCACGGTGGCACCTTGGTTAGAGAGCACGGTGGCACCTTGGTTGGAGAGCACGGTGGCACCTTGGTTGGAGAGCACGGTGGCACCTTGGTTGGAGAGCACGGTGGCACCTTGGTTGGAGAGCACGGTGGCACCTTGGTTGGAGAGCACGGTGGCACCTTGGTTGGAGAGCACGGTGGCACCTTGGTTAGAGGGCACGGTGGCACCTTGGTTAGAGAGCACGGTGGCACCTTGGTTAGAGAGCACGGTGACACCTTGGTTAGAGAGCACGGTGGCACCTTGGTTAGAGAGCACGGTGGCACCTTGGTTAGAGAGCACGGTGGCACCTTGGTTGGAGAGCACGGTGGCACCTTGGTTAGAGGGCACGGTGGCACCTTGGTTAGAGAGCACGGTGGCACCTTGGTTGGAGAGCACGGTGGCACCTTGGTTAGAGAGCACGGTGGCACCTTGGTTAGAGAGCACGGTGACACCTTGGTTAGAGAGCACGGTGGCGACAGTGTTCTTCTGCTATTTCAACTGTCGATGCCACCGGCGGTCCAGTTTGTGTAGACACTTACACCATCTTGTCAGTTCAGTTTGTGTAGACACATACACCATCTTGTCAGTTTAGTTTGTGTAGACACTTACACCATCTTGTCAGTTCAGTTTGTGTAGACACATACACCATCTTGTCAGTTCAGTTTGTGTAGACACTTACACCATCTTGTCAGTTCAGTTTGTGTAGACACATACACCATCTTGTCAGTTTAGTTTGTGTAGACACTTACACCATCTTGTCAGTTCAGTTTGTGTAGACACTTACACCATCTTGTCAGTTCAGTTTGTGTAGACACATACACCATCTTGTCAGTTTAGTTTGTGTAGACACTTACACCATCTTGTCAGTTCAGTTTGTGTAGACACATACACCATCTTGTCAGTTCAGTTTGTGTAGACACTTACACCATCTTGTCAGTTCAGTTTGTGTAGACACTTACACCATCTTGTCAGTTCAGTTTGTGTAGACACTTACACCATCTTGTCAGTTCAGTTTGTGTAGACACTTACACCATCTTGTCAGTTCAGTTTGTGTAGACACTTACACCATCTTGTCAGTTCAGTTTGTGTAGACACTTACACCATCTTGTCAGTTCAGTTTGTGTAGACACACGCACCATTTTGGAAAGATTGAAAGACTCAGTATTTTATGGATTCCATTTATTCCACATTGTTTATTTTTAAATGTGTGAAAATGTGAAATATTCACTGTACACTGTACGCTGTACAGACCTGGGTTCAAGTTCTAGTTGAAATATTTTTGCCTGTTGCATTGGAACCAATAGAAAAGTCCTCAAAAGTGCAAACCCTTCTCTGCCACTCCAGGCAGGCTAAAACAAACCCTTCTCTGCCACTCCAGGCAGGCTAAAACAGACCCTTCTCTGCCACTCCAGGCAGGCTAAAACAGACCCTTCTCTGCCACTCCAGGCAGGCTAAAACAGACCCTTCTCTGCCACTCCAGGCAGGCTAAAACGGACCCTTCTCTGCCACTCCAGGCAGGCTAAAACAGACCCTTCTCTGCCACTCCAGGCAGGCTAAAACAGACCCTTCTCTGCCACTCCAGGCAGGCTAAAACAGACCCTTCTCTGCCACTCCAGGCAGGCTAAAACAGACCCTTCTCTGCCACTCCAGGCAGGCTAAAACAGACCCTTCTCTGCCACTCCAGGCAGGCTAAAACAGACCCTTCTCTGCTACTCCAGGCAGGCTAAAACAGACCCTTCTCTGCTACTCCAGGCAGGCTAAAACAGACCCTTCTCTGCTACTCCAGGCAGGCTAAAACAGACCCTTCTCTGCCACTCCAGGCAGGCTAAAACAGACCCTTCTCTGCCACTCCAGGCAGGCTAAAACAGACCCTTCTCTACCACTCCAGGCAGGCTAAAACAGACCCTTCTCTGCCACTCCAGGCAGGCTAAAACAAACCCTTCTCTGCTACTCCAGGCAGGCTAAAACAGACCCTTCTCTACCACTCCAGGCAGGCTAAAACAAACCCTTCTCTGCTACTCCAGGCAGGCTAAAACAGACCCTTCTCTGCCACTCCAGGCAGGCTGAAACAAACCCTTCTCTGCCACTCCAGGCAGGCTGAAACAAACCCTTCTCTGCCACTCCAGGCAGGCTAAAACAGACCCTTCTCTGCTACTCCAGGCAGGCTAAAACAGACCCTTCTCTGCTACTCCAGGCAGGCTAAAACAGACCCTTCTCTGCTACTCCAGGCAGGCTAAAACAGACCCTTCTCTGCCACTCCAGGCAGGCTGAAACAAACCCTTCTCTGCCACTCCAGGCAGGCTAAAACAGACCCTTCTCTGCTACTCCAGGCAGGCTAAAACAGACCCTTCTCTGCTACTCCAGGCAGGCTAAAACAGACCCTTCTCTGCTACTCCAGGCAGGCTAAAACAGACCCTTCTCTGCCACTCCAGGCAGGCTAAAACAGACCCTTCTCTGCCACTCCAGGCAGGCTAAAACAGACCCTTCTCTACCACTCCAGGCAGGCTAAAACAGACCCTTCTCTGCCACTCCAGGCAGGCTAAAACAAACCCTTCTCTGCTACTCCAGGCAGGCTAAAACAGACCCTTCTCTACCACTCCAGGCAGGCTAAAACAAACCCTTCTCTGCTACTCCAGGCAGGCTAAAACAGACCCTTCTCTGCCACTCCAGGCAGGCTGAAACAAACCCTTCTCTGCCACTCCAGGCAGGCTAAAACAGACCCTTCTCTGCCACTCCAGGCAGGCTAAAACAGACCCTTCTCTGCTACTCCAGGCAGGCTAAAACAGACCCTTCTCTGCTACTCCAGGCAGGCTAAAACAGACCCTTCTCTGCCACTCCAGGCAGGCTAAAACAGACCCTTCTCTGCTACTCCAGGCAGGCTAAAACAGACCCTTCTCTACCACTCCAGGCAGGCTAAAACAGACCCTTCTCTGCCACTCCAGGCAGGCTAAAACAGACCCTTCTCTACCACTCCAGGCAGGCTAAAACAGACCCTTCTCTACCACTCCAGGCAGGCTAAAACAGACCCTTCTCTACCACTCCAGGCAGGCTAAAACAGACCCTTCTCTACCACTCCAGGCAGGCTAAAACAGACCCTTCTCTACCACTCCAGGCAGGCTAAAACAAACCCTTCTCTGCTACTCCAGGCAGGCTAAAACAAACCCTTCTCTGCTACTCCAGGCAGGCTAAAACAGACCCTTCTCTACCACTCCAGGCAGGCTAAAACAAACCCTTCTCTGCTACTCCAGGCAGGCTAAAACAAACCCTTCTCTGCTACTCCAGGCAGGCTAAAACAGACCCTTCTCTGCTACTCCAGGCAGGCTAAAACAGACCCTTCTCTGCTACTCCAGGCAGGCTAAAACAAACCCTTCTCTGCCACTCCAGGCAGGCTAAAACAAACCCTTCTCTGCCACTCCAGGCAGGCTAAAACAAACGCTTCTCTGCTACTCCAGGCAGGCTAAAACAGACCCTTCTCTGCCACTCCAGGCAGGCTAAAACAAACCCTTCTCTGCCACTCCAGGCAGGCTAAAACAAACCCTTCTCTGCTACTCCAGGCAGGCTAAAACAAACCCTTCTCTGCCACTCCAGACAGGCTAAAACAAATCCTTCTCTGCCACTCCTGGCAGGCTAAAACAGACCCTTCTCTACCACTCCAGGCAGGCTAAAACAGACCCTTCTCTACCACTCCAGGCAGGCTAAAACAGACCCTTCTCTACCACTCCAGGCAGGCTAAAACAGACCCTTCTCTGCCACTCCAGGCAGGCTGAAACAAACCCTTCTCTGCCACTCCAGGCAGGCTGAAACAAACCCTTCTCTGCCACTCCAGGCAGGCTAAAACAGACCCTTCTCTGCTACTCCAGGCAGGCTAAAACAGACCCTTCTCTGCTACTCCAGGCAGGCTAAAACAGACCCTTCTCTGCTACTCCAGGCAGGCTAAAACAGACCCTTCTCTGCCACTCCAGGCAGGCTGAAACAAACCCTTCTCTGCCACTCCAGGCAGGCTAAAACAAACCCTTCTCTGCTACTCCAGGCAGGCTAAAACAGACCCTTCTCTGCTACTCCAGGCAGGCTGAAACAAACCCTTCTCTGCCACTCCAGGCAGGCTAAAACAGACCCTTCTCTGCTTCTCCAGGCAGGCTAAAACAGACCCTTCTCTGCTACTCCAGGCAGGCTAAAACAGACCCTTCTCTGCTTCTCCAGGCAGGCTGAAACAAACCCTTCTCTGCCACTCCAGGCAGGCTAAAACAGACCCTTCTCTGCTTCTCCAGGCAGGCTAAAACAGACCCTTCTCTGCTACTCCAGGCAGGCTAAAACAGACCCTTCTCTGCTACTCCAGGCAGGCTAAAACAGACCCTTCTCTGCCACTCCAGGCAGGCTAAAACAGACCCTTCTCTGCCACTCCAGGCAGGCTAAAACAGACCCTTCTCTACCACTCCAGGCAGGCTAAAACAGACCCTTCTCTGCCACTCCAGGCAGGCTAAAACAAACCCTTCTCTGCTACTCCAGGCAGGCTAAAACAGACCCTTCTCTACCACTCCAGGCAGGCTAAAACAAACCCTTCTCTGCTACTCCAGGCAGGCTAAAACAGACCCTTCTCTGCCACTCCAGGCAGGCTGAAACAAACCCTTCTCTGCCACTCCAGGCAGGCTAAAACAGACCCTTCTCTGCTACTCCAGGCAGGCTAAAACAGACCCTTCTCTACCACTCCAGGCAGGCTAAAACAGACCCTTCTCTGCTACTCCAGGCAGGCTAAAACAGACCCTTCTCTGCTACTCCAGGCAGGCTAAAACAGACCCTTCTCTGCCACTCCAGGCAGGCTAAAACAGACCCTTCTCTGCCACTCCAGGCAGGCTAAAACAGACCCTTCTCTACCACTCCAGGCAGGCTAAAACAGACCCTTCTCTGCCACTCCAGGCAGGCTAAAACAAACCCTTCTCTGCTACTCCAGGCAGGCTAAAACAGACCCTTCTCTACCACTCCAGGCAGGCTAAAACAAACCCTTCTCTGCTACTCCAGGCAGGCTAAAACAAACCCTTCTCTGCTACTCCAGGCAGGCTAAAACAGACCCTTCTCTACCACTCCAGGCAGGCTAAAACAAACCCTTCTCTGCTACTCCAGGCAGGCTACAACAAACCCTTCTCTGCTACTCCAGGCAGGCTAAAACAGACCCTTCTCTGCTACTCCAGGCAGGCTAAAACAGACCCTTCTCTGCTACTCCAGGCAGGCTAAAACAAACCCTTCTCTGCCACTCCAGGCAGGCTAAAACAAACCCTTCTCTGCCACTCCAGGCAGGCTAAAACAAACCCTTCTCTGCTACTCCAGGCAGGCTAAAACAAACCCTTCTCTGCTACTCCAGGCAGGCTAAAACAGACCCTTCTCTGCCACTCCAGGCAGGCTAAAACAAACCCTTCTCTGCCACTCCAGGCAGGCTAAAACAAACCCTTCTCTGCTACTCCAGGCAGGCTAAAACAAACCCTTCTCTGCCACTCCAGGCAGGCTAAAACAAACCCTTCTCTGCCACTCCAGGCAGGCTAAAACAGACCCTTCTCTACCACTCCAGGCAGGCTAAAACAGACCCTTCTCTACCACTCCAGGCAGGCTAAAACAGACCCTTCTCTACCACTCCAGGCAGGCTAAAACAGACCCTTCTCTGCCACTCCAGGCAGGCTAAAACAAACCCTTCTCTGCTACTCCAGGCAGGCTAAAACAGACCCTTCTCTGCCACTCCAGGCAGGCTAAAACAAACCCTTCTCTGCCACTCCAGGCAGGCTAAAACAAACCCTTCTCTGCTACTCCAGGCAGGCTAAAACAGACCCTTCTCTGCCACTCCAGGCAGGCTAAAACAAACCCTTCTCTGCTACTCCAGGCAGGCTAAAACAGACCCTTCTCTGCCACTCCAGGCAGGCTAAAACAGACCCTTCTCTACCACTCCAGGCAGGCTAAAACAGACCCTTCTCTGCCACTCCAGGCAGGCTAAAACAAACGCTCAAACTATTTCAAAGATGTCAAATATTATTTGAACCCAGGTCAGATTGTCTGGAATGTTGGTCCCAAACTGTCTTTTATGTATATATATATATGTGGTTTTTTTATTCCGGTACCAGGGAATAAGGCCGGAGATGATTATGTTGTTCCCGGTGCTTTTTTTAGGTGCTGGAAGCGGTTTGACAGCTGCAGATCCCCCCCCCCCCCGCCTAGTATAATGGGGTAGTATAACCTCCCCCCTCCTAGTGTAATGGGGTAGTATAACCTCCCCCCTCCTAGTGTAATGGGGTAGTATACCCCCCCCCCTCCTAGTATAATGGGGTAGTATACCCCCCCCCCTCCTAGTAAATGGGGTAGTATACCTCCCTCTTAGTGTAATGGGGTAGTATACCCCCCCTCCTAATGTAATGGGGTAGTATTTCCCCCCCCCCCCCCTCCTAGTGTAATGGGGTAGTATACCCCCCTCCTAATGTAATGGGGTAGTATTTCCCCCCCCCCCCTCCTAGTGTAATGGGGTAGTATACCCCCCATCCTAGTGTAATGGGGTAGTATACCTCCCCTCCTAATGTAATGGGGTAGTATACCCCCCCTCCTAGTGTAATGGGGTAGTATACCCCCCCCTCCTAGTGTAATGGGGTAGTATACCTCCCCTCCTAGTGTAATGGGGTAGTATACCCCCCCCTCCTAGTGTAATGGGGTAGTATACCCCCCCCCTCCTAGTGTAATGGGGTAGTATACCCCCCCTCCTAGTGTAATGGGGTAGTATACCTCCCCTCCTAATGTAATGGGGTAGTATACCCCCCCTCCTAGTGTAATGGGGTAGTATACCCCCCCCCCTCCTAGTGTAATGGGGTAGTATACCTCCCCTCCTAGTGTAATGGGGTAGTATACCCCCCCTCCTAGTGTAATGGGGTAGTATACCCGCCCTCCTAGTATAATGGAGTAGTATACCCTCCTCCTAGTATAATGGGGTAGTATACCCCCCTCTACTGTAATGGGGTAGTATACCTCCCCTCCTAGTGTAATTGGGTAGTATACCCCCCCTCCTAGTGTAATGGGGTAGTATACCCCCCTCCTAGTGTAATCGGGTAGTATACCCCCCCCCCCTCCTAATGTAATGGGGTAGTATTTCCCCCCCCATCCTAGTGTAATGGGGTAGTATTTCCCCCCCCCCATCCTAGTGTAATGGGGTAGTATACCCCCCCTCCTAGTGTAATGGGGTAGTATACCTCCCCTCCTAGTGTAATGGGGTAGTATACCCCCCATCCTAGTGTAATGGGGTAGTATACCCCCCCCTAGTGTAATGGGGTAGTATACCCCCCCCCTAGTGTAATGGGGTAGTATACCCCCCCTCC
This sequence comes from Salvelinus alpinus, assembly GCF_045679555.1. Classification (NCBI taxonomy): domain Eukaryota; kingdom Metazoa; phylum Chordata; class Actinopteri; order Salmoniformes; family Salmonidae; genus Salvelinus; species Salvelinus alpinus. The sequence goes on along the minus strand of NC_092091.1, from coordinate 83,817,384 downwards.
TAGTTTAATGGGGTAGTATACCCCCCCCCCCTCCTAGTGTATTGGGGTAGTATACCCCCCATCCTAGTGTAATGAGGTAGTATACCCCCCTCCTAGTGTAAAGGGGTAGTATACCCCCCCCCCCTAGTGTAATGGGGTAGTATACCCCCCCCTCCTAGTGTAATGGGGTAGTATACCCCCCTCCTAATGTAATGGGGTAGTATTTCCCCCCCCCCTCCTAGTGTAATGGGGTAGTATACCCCCCTCCTAATGTAATGGGGTAGTATACCCCCCTCCTAGTGTAATGGGGTAGTATACCCCCCCCTCCTAATGTAATGGGGTAGTATACCCCCCTCCTAATGTAATGGGGTAGTATCCCCCCCTCCCTCCTAGTGTAATGGGGTAGTATACCCCCCCTCCTAGTGTAGTGGGGTAGTATACCCCCCTCCTAGTGTAATGGGGTAGTATACCCCCCCTTCCTAATGTAATGGGGTAGTATTTCCCCCCCCCCTCCTAGTGTTAAGGGGGTAGTATACCCCCCCTTCCTAATGTAATGGGGTAGTATTTCCCTCCTCTCCTAGTGTAATGGGCTAGTATACCCCCCCTCCTAGTGTAATGGGGTAGTATACCCCCCTCCTAGTGTAATGGGGTAGTATACCTCCCCCCCCCCCCTAGTGTAATGGGGTAGTATACCTCCCCCCCTCCTAGTGTAATGGGGTAGTATACCCCCCATCCTAGTGTAATGGGGTAGTATGCCCCCCCTCCTAATTAATGGGGTAGTATACCCCCCCCCATCCTAGTGTAATGGGGTAGTATACCTCCCCCCCTCCTAGTGTAATGGGGTAGTATACCCCCCCTCCTAATGTAATGGGGTAGTATACCCCCCATCCTAGTGTAATGGGGTAGTATACCCCCCCCCCTAGTGTAATGGGGTAGTATACCCCCCCTCCTAGTGTAATGGGGTAGTATACCCCCCCTCCTAGTGTAATGGGGTAGTATACCTCCCCTCCTAGTGTAATGGGGTAGTATACCTCCCCTCCTAGTGTAATGGGGTAGTATACCCCCCATCCTAGTGTAATGGGGTAGTATACCCCCCCCTAGTGTAATGGGGTAGTATACCCCCCCCCCTAGTGTAATGGGGTAGTATACCCCCCCCCCCCCCTAGTGTATTGGGGTAGTATACCCCCCATCCTAGTGTAATGAGGTAGTATACCCCCCTCCTAGTGTAAAGGGGTAGTATACCCCCCCCCCCTAGTGTAATGGGGTAGTATACCCCCCCCTCCTAGTGTAATGGGGTAGTATACCCCCCCCTCCTAGTGTAATGGGGTAGTATACCCCCCTCCTAATGTAATGGGGTAGTATTTCCCCCCCCCCTCCTAGTGTAATGGGGTAGTATACCCCCCTCCTAATGTAATGGGGTAGTATACCCCCCTCCTAGTGTAATGGGGTAGTATACCCCCCCCTCCTAATGTAATGGGGTAGTATACCCCCCTCCTAATGTAATGGGGTAGTATCCCCCCCCTCCCTCCTAGTGTAATGGGGTAGTATACCCCCCCTCCTAGTGTAGTGGGGTAGTATTTCCCTCCTCTCCTAGTGTAATGGGCTAGTATACCCCCCCTCCTAGTGTAATGGGGTAGTATGCCCCCCATCCTAGTGTAATGGGGTAGTATACCCCCCCTCCTAGTGTAATGGGGTAGTATACCCCCCTCCTAGTGTAATGGGGTAGTATACCTCCCCCCCCTAGTGTAATGGGGTAGTATACCTCCCCCCCTCCTAGTGTAATGGGGTAGTATACCCCCCATCCTAGTGTAATGGGGTAGTATGCCCCCCCTCCTAATGTAATGGGGTAGTATACCCCCCCCCATCCTAGTGTAATGGGGTAGTATACCTCCCCCCCTCCTAGTGTAATGGGGTAGTATACCCCCCCTCCTAGTGTAATGGGGTAGTATACCCCCCCTCCTAATGTAATGGGGTAGTATACCCCCCCCCTCCTAGTGTAATGGGGTAGTATACCCCCCCCTCCTAGTGTAATGGGGTAGTATACCTCCCATCCTAGTGTAATGGGGTAGTATACCTCCCCCCCTCCTAGTGTAATGGGGTAGTATACCTCCCCTCCTAATGTAATGGGGTAGTATACCCCCCCTCCTAATGTAATGGGGTAGTATACCCCCCCCCCCTCCTAGTGTAATGGGGTAGTATACCCCCCCCCTCCTAGTGTAATGGGGTAGTATACCTCCCATCCTAGTGTAATGGGGTAGTATACCTCCCATCCTAGTGTAATGGGGTAGTATACCTCCCCTCCTAATGTAATGGGGTAGTATACCCCCCATCCTAGTGTAATGGGGTAGTATACCCCCCCTCCCCTCCTAGTGTAATGGGGTAGTATACCCCCCCTCCTAGTGTAATGGGGTAGTATACCCCCCTCCTAGTGTAATGGGGTAGTATACCCCTCCCCCTCCTAGTGTAATGGGGTAGTATACCCCTCCCCCCTCCTAGTGTAATGGGTAGTATACCTCCCATCCTAGTGTAATCGGGTAGTATACCCCCCTCCTAGTGTAATGGGGTAGTATACCCCTCCCCCTCCTAGTGTAATGGGGTAGTATACCCCTCCCCCTCCTAGTGTAATGGGGTAGTATACCCCTCCCCCTCCTAGTGTAATGGGGTAGTATACCCCTCCCCCTCCTAGTGTAATGGGGTAGTATAACCTCCCCCCTCCTAGTGTAATGGGGTAGTATACCTCCCATCCTAGTGTAATGGGGTAGTATACCTCCCCTCCTAGTGTAATGGGGTAGTATACCCCCCCTCCTAGTGTAATGGGGTAGTATACCCCCCCTCCTAATGTAATGGGGTAGTATACCCCCCTCCTAATGTAATGGGGTAGTATACCCCCCTCCTAGTGTAATGGAGTAGTATCCCTCCCCTCCTAATGTAATGGGGTAGTATACCTCCCCTCTTAATGTAATGGGGTAGTATACCTCCCATCCTAGTGTAATGGGGTAGTATACCCCCCCCTCCTAGTGTAATGGGGTAGTATACCCCCCATCCTAGTGTAATGGGGTAGTATGCCCCCCCTCCTAATGTAATGGGGTAGTATACCCCCCCCCATCCTAGTGTAATGGGGTAGTATACCTCCCCCCCTCCTAGTGTAATGGGGTAGTATACCCCCCCTCCTAGTGTAATGGGGTAGTATACCCCCCCTCCTAATGTAATGGGGTAGTATACCCCCCCCCTCCTAGTGTAATGGGGTAGTATACCCCCCCCTCCTAGTGTAATGGGGTAGTATACCTCCCATCCTAGTGTAATGGGGTAGTATAGCTCCCCCCTCCTAGTGTAATGGGGTAGTATACCTCCCCTCCTAATGTAATGGGGTAGTATACCCCCCCTCCTAATGTAATGGGGTAGTATACCCCCCCCCCCTCCTAGTGTAATGGGGTAGTATACCCCCCCCCCTCCTAGTGTAATGGGGTAGTATACCTCCCATCCTAGTGTAATGGGGTAGTATACCTCCCATCCTAGTGTAATGGGGTAGTATACCTCCCCTCCTAATGTAATGGGGTAGTATACCCCCCATCCTAGTGTAATGGGGTAGTATACCCCCCCTCCCCTCCTAGTGTAATGGGGTAGTATACCCCCCCTCCTAGTGTAATGGGGTAGTATACCCCCCTCCTAGTGTAATGGGGTAGTATACCCCTCCCCCTCCTAGTGTAATGGGGTAGTATACCCCTCCCCCCTCCTAGTGTAATGGGTAGTATACCTCCCATCCTAGTGTAATCGGGTAGTATACCCCCCTCCTAGTGTAATGGGGTAGTATACCCCTCCCCCTCCTAGTGTAATGGGGTAGTATACCCCTCCCCCTCCTAGTGTAATGGGGTAGTATACCCCTCCCCCTCCTAGTGTAATGGGGTAGTATACCCCTCCCCCTCCTAGTGTAATGGGGTAGTATAACCTCCCCCCTCCTAGTGTAATGGGGTAGTATACCTCCCATCCTAGTGTAATGGGGTAGTATACCTCCCCTCCTAGTGTAATGGGGTAGTATACCCCCCCTCCTAGTGTAATGGGGTAGTATACCCCCCCTCCTAATGTAATGGGGTAGTATACCCCCCTCCTAATGTAATGGGGTAGTATACCCCCCTCCTAGTGTAATGGAGTAGTATCCCTCCCCTCCTAATGTAATGGGGTAGTATACCTCCCCTCTTAATGTAATGGGGTAGTATACCTCCCATCCTAGTGTAATGGGGTAGTATACCCCCCCTCCTAGTGTAATGGGGTAGTATACCTCCCCTCCTAGTGTAATGGGGTAGTATTTCCCCCCCTCCTAGTGTAATGGGGTAGTATACCCCCCCCCTCCTAGTGTAATGGGGTAGTATACCCCCCCCCCTTCCTAGTGTAATGGGGTAGTATACCCACCCTCCTAGTGTAATGGGGTAGTATTCCCCCCCCCCCTCCTAGTGTAATGGGGTAGTATTTTCCCCCCCTTCTAGTGTAATGGGGTAGTATACCCCCCCTCCTAGTGTAATGGGGTAGTATACCCCCCCTCCTAGTGTAATGGGGTAGTATTCCCCCCCCCCTCCTAGTGTAATGGGGTAGTATACCCCCCCCCCCCCTCCTAGTGTAATGGGGTAGTATACCCCCCCTCCTAGTGTAATGGGGTAGTATTTCCCCCCTCCCCTCCTAGCGTAATGGGGTAGTATACCTCCCCCCCTAGTGTAATGGGGTAGTATACCCCCCCCCTCCCTCCTTGTGTAATGGGGTAGTATACCTCCAATCCTAGTGCAATGGGGTAGTATACCCCCCCTCCTAGTGTAATGGGGTAGTATACCCCCCCTCCTAATGTAATGGGGTAGTATACCTCCCATCCTAGTGTAATGGGGTAGTATACCCCCCCCCCCTCCCCCCCCCCCCCTCCTAGTGTAATGGGGTAGTATACCTCCCCTCCTAGTATTATGGGGTAGTATACCCCCCATCCTAGTGTAATGGGGTAGTATACCTCCCATCCTAGTGCAATGGGGTAGTATACCCCCCCTCCTAGTATAATGGGGTAGTATACCTCCCCTCCTAGTATTATGGGGTAGTATACCCCCCATCCTAGTGTAATGGGGTAGTATACCCCCATCCTAGTGTAATGGGGTAGTATACCTCCCATCCTAGTGCAATGGGGTAGTATACCCCCCCCCCCTCCTCCTAGTGTAATGGGGTAGTATACCCCCCCCCTCCCCTCCTAGTGTAATGGGGTAGTATACCCCCCCCCTCCTAGTGTAATGGGGTAGTATACCCCCCCCTCCTAGTGTAATGGGGTAGTATACCTCCCCCCCTAGTGTAATTGGGTAGTATTTCCCTTCCCCTCCTAGTGTAATGGGGTAGTATACCCCTCCCCCCCTCCTAGTGTAATGGGGTAGTATACCCCCCCTCCTAGTGTAATGGGGTAGTATACCCCCTCCCCCCCTCCTAGTGTAATGGGGTAGTATACCCCCCCCCTCCTAGTGTAATGGGGTAGTATACCCCCCCTCCTAGTGTAATGGGGTAGTATACCCCCCCCCTCCCTTCTAGTGTAATGGGGTAGTATACCCCCCTCCCCCCCTCCTAGTGTAATGGGGTAGTATACCCCCCCTCCTAGTGTAATGGGGTAGTATACCCCCCCCCCCTTCCTAGCGTAATGGGGTAGTATACCCACCCTCCTAGTGTAATGGGGTAGTATTCCCCCCCCCCTCCTAGTGTAATGGGGTAGTATTTTCCCCCCCTTCTAGTGTAATGGGGTAGTATACCCCCCCTCCTAGTGTAATGGGGTAGTATACCCCCCCTCCTAGTGTAATGGGGTAGTATACCCCCCCTCCTAGTGTAATGGGGTAGTATACCCCCCCTCCTAGTGTAATGGGGTAGTATACCCCCCCTCCTAGTGTAATGGGGTAGTATTCCCCCCCCCCCCTCCTAGTGTAATGGGGTAGTATACCCACCACCCCCCCCCTCCTAGCGTAATGGGGTAGTATACCTCCCCCCTAGTGTAATGGGGTAGTATACCCCCCCCCCCTCCTAGTGTAATGGGGTAGTATACCCCCCTCCTAGTGTAATGGGGTAGTATTTCCCCCCTCCCCTCCTAGCGTAATGGGGTAGTATACCTCCCCCCCTAGTGTAATGGGGTAGTATACCCCCCCCTCCTTGTGTAATGGGGTAGTATACCTCCAATCCTAGTGCAATGGGGTAGTATACCCCCCCTCCTAGTGTAATGGGGTAGTATACCCCCCCTCCTAATGTAATGGGGTAGTATACCTCCCATCCTAGTGTAATGGGGTAGTATACCCCCCCCCCCTCCTAGTGTAATGGGGTAGTATACCCCCCCCCCCATCCTAGTGTAATGGGGTAGTATACCTCCCCTCCTAGTATTATGGGGTAGTATACCCCCCATCCTAGTGTAATGGGGTAGTATACCTCCCATCCTAGTGCAATGGGGTAGTATACCCCCCCTCCTAGTATAATGGGGTAGTATACCTCCCCTCCTAGTATTATGGGGTAGTATACCCCCCATCCTAGTGTAATGGGGTAGTATACCCCCATCCTAGTGTAATGGGGTAGTATACCTCCCATCCTAGTGCAATGGGGTAGTATACCCCCCCCCCTCCTCCTAGTGTAATGGGGTAGTATACCCCCCCCCCTCCCCTCCTAGTGTAATGGGGTAGTATACCCCCCCCTCCTAGTGTAATGGGGTAGTATACCCCCCCCCCCTCCTAGTGTAATGGGGTAGTATACCTCCCCCCCTAGTGTAATTGGGTAGTATTTCCCTTCCCCTCCTAGTGTAATGGGCTAGTATACCCCCTCCCCCCCTCCTAGTGTAATGGGGTAGTATTCCCCCCCTCCTAGTGTAATGGGGTAGTATACCCCCCTCCCCCCCTCCTAGTGTAATGGGGTAGTATACCCCCCCTCCTAGTGTAATGGGGTAGTATACCCCCCTCCCCCCCTCCTAGTGTAATGGGGTAGTAAACCCCCTCCTAGTGTAATGGGGTAGTATACCCCCTCCCCCCCTCCTAGTGTAATGGGGTAGTATACCCCCCCCCCCCTTCTAGTGTAATGGGGTAGTATACCCCCCCTCCTAGTGTAATGGGGTAGTATACCCCCTCCCCCCCTCCTAGTGTAATGGGGTAGTATACCCCCCCTCCTAGTGTAATGGGGTAGTATACCCCCTCCCCCCCTCCTAGTGTAATGGGGTAGTATACCCCCCCTCCTAGTGTAATGGGGTAGTATACCCCCCCTCCTAGTGTAATGGGGTAGTATACCCCCCCCCCCCCCCTTCTAGTGTAATGGGGTAGTATACCCCCTCCCCCCTCCTAGTGTAATGGGGTAGTATACCCCCCCTCTTAGTGTAATGGGGTAGTATACCCCCCCCCCTTCCTAGCGTAATGGGGTAGTATACCCACCCTCCTAGTGTAATGGGGTAGTATTCCCCCCCCCCTCCTAGTGTAATGGGGTAGTATTTTCCCCCCTTTCTAGTGTAATGGGGTAGTATACCCCCCCTCCTAGTGTAATGGGGTAGTATACCCCCCTCCTAGTTTAATGGGGTAGTATACCCCCCTCCTAGTGTAATGGGGTAGTATACCCCCCCTCCTAGTGTAATGGGGTAGTATACCCCCCCTCCTAGTGTAATGGGGTAGTATTCCCCCCCCCTCCTAGTGTAATGGGGTAGTATACCCACCCCCCCCCCCCTCCTAGCGTAATGGGGTAGTATACCCCCCCTCCTAGTGTAATGGGGTAGTATACCCCCTCCCCCCCTCCTAGTGTAATGGGGTAGTGTACCCCCCCCCCCAATGTAATGGGGTAGTATACCCCCCCCTCCTAGTGTAATGGGGTAGTATACCCCCCCTCCTAGTGTAATGGGGTAGTATACCCCCCCCCCTTCTAGTGTAATGGGGTAGTATACCCCCCTCCCCCCCTCCTAGTGTAATGGGGTAGTATACCCCCCCTCTTAGTGTAATGGGGTAGTATACCCCCCCCCCTTCCTAGCGTAATGGGGTAGTATACCCCCCCCCCCTTCTAGTGTAATGGGGTAGTATACCCCCCTCCTAGTGTAATGGGGTAGTATACCCCCTCCCCCCTCCTAGTGTAATGGGGTAGTATACCCCCCCTCCTAGTGTAATGGGGTAGTATACCCCCTCCCCCCTCCTAGTGTAATGGGGTAGTATACCCCCCCCCCCCTCCTAGTGTAATGGGGTAGTATACCCCCCCCCTCCTAGTGTAATGGGGTAGTATACCCCCCCCCCCCTTCTAGTGTAATGGGGTAGTATACCCCCCTCCCCCCCTCCTAGTGTAATGGGGTAGTATACCCCCCCTCTTAGTGTAATGGGGTAGTATACCCCCCCCCCCTTCCTAGCGTAATGGGGTAGTATACCCACCCTCCTAGTGTAATGGGGTAGTATTCCCCCCCCCCCCTCCTAGTGTAATGGGGTAGTATTTTCCCCCCCTTCTAGTGTAATGGGGTAGTATACCCCCCCTCCTAGTGTAATGGGGTAGTATACCCCCCTCCTAGTTTAATGGGGTAGTATACCCCCCTCCTAGTGTAATGGGGTAGTATACCCCCCCTCCTAGTGTAATGGGGTAGTATACCCCCCCTCCTAGTGTAATGGGGTAGTATTTCCCCCCCCTCCTAGTGTAATGGGGTAGTATACCCACCCCCCCCCCCTCCTAGCGTAATGGGGTAGTATACCTCCCCCCTAGTGTAATGGGGTAGTATACCCCCCCCCTCCTAGTGTAATGGGGTAGTATACCCCCCCTCCTAGTGTAATGGGGTAGTATTTCCCCCCTCCCCTCCTAGCGTAATGGGGTAGTATACCTCCCCCCCTAGTGTAATGGGGTAGTATACCCCCCCTCCCTCCTTGTGTAATGGGGTAGTATACCTCCAATCCTAGTGCAATGGGGTAGTATACCCCCCCTCCTAGTGTAATGGGGTAGTATACCCCCCCTCCTAATGTAATGGGGTAGTATACCTCCCATCCTAGTGTAATGGGGTAGTATACCCCCCCCCCCCTCCTAGTGTAATGGGGTAGTATACCCCCCCCCCCCTCCTAGTGTAATGGGGTAGTATACCTCCCCTCCTAGTATTATGGGGTAGTATACCCCCCATCCTAGTGTAATGGGGTAGTATACCTCCCATCCTAGTGCAATGGGGTAGTATACCCCCCCTCCTAGTATAATGGGGTAGTATACCTCCCCTCCTAGTATTATGGGGTAGTATACCCCCCATCCTAGTGTAATGGGGTAGTATACCCCCATCCTAGTGTAATGGGGTAGTATACCTCCCATCCTAGTGCAATGGGGTAGTATACCCCCCCCCCTCCTCCTAGTGTAATGGGGTAGTATACCCCCCCCCCTCCCCTCCTAGTGTAATGGGGTAGTATACCCCCCCCCCCTCCTAGTGTAATGGGGTAGTATACCCCCCCCTCCTAGTGTAATGGGGTAGTATACCTCCCCCCCTAGTGTAATTGGGTAGTATTTCCCTTCCCCTCCTAGTGTAATGGGGTAGTATACCCCCTCCCCCCCTCCTAGTGTAATGGGGTAGTATACCCCCCCTCCTAGTGTAATGGGGTAGTATACCCCCCTCCTAGTGTAATGGGGTAGTATACCCCCCCTCCTAGTGTAATGGGGTAGTATACCCCCCTCCTAGTGTAATGGGGTAGTATACCCCCCCTCCTAGTGTAATGGGGTAGTATACCCCCTCCCCCCCTCCTAGTGTAATGGGTTAGTATACCCCCCCCCCCCTTCTAGTGTAATGGGGTAGTATACCCCCCCTCCTAGTGTAATGGGGTAGTATACCCCCCCCCCCCTCCTAGTATAATGGGGTAGTATACCCCCCCTTCTAGTGTAATGGGGTAGTATACCCCCCTCCTAGTGTAATGGGGTAGTATACCCCCCCTCCTAGTGTAATGGGGTAGTATTTCCCCCCCCTCCTAGTGTAATGGGGTAGTATACCCCCCCTCCTAGTGTAATGGGGTAGTATACCCCCCCTCCTAGTGTAATGGGGTAGTATACCCCCCCTCCCCCCCTCCTAGTGTAATGGGGTAGTATACCCCCTCCCCCCCTCCTAGTGTAATGGGGTAGTATACCCCCTTCTAGTAAGGCTTTCCCGGAGCTCCTTGTTTTCCAAGTGATGCTGAATCATCCAACCCTTTGTCTTTATCATCCAGCCACAGATGTCTTTACAACAACAATGAAGATGTAAAAAAAACTGTTTCCCCAAATTGAGAAAAAGTGACATTTTCACAAGAAGGCTTGCAAATCAATTCACCATGATCATTTTAACTATGAACAGGTAGGGTAATTGTTTATATCAAAGTGTATATATAAAATATTATCACCAACATCCTCTCAAGTGAGCATCACATACCTTTCAGTATGAAATAGAGAGTAGGTAGGCTAGAAGTTGCCCCTAGATAACCACTGATAAGGGGTCAGATCTTAGTTCCACCCCTTTATGGCTCAGGTTAGGATTGGGGATGAGGTCATCTGGTGGGGATGAGGTAGTCTGGGGATGAGGTACAGTGGGGCAAAAAAGTATTTAGTCAGCCACCAATTGTGCAAGTTCTCCCACTTAAAAAGATGAGAGAGGCCTGTAATTTTCATCATAGGTGCACTTCAACTATGACAGACAAAATGAGAAAAAAAATCCAGAAAATCACATTGTAGGATTTTTAATGAATTTATTTGCAAATTATGGTGGAAAATAAGTATTTGGTCACCTACAAACAAGCAAGATTTCTGGCTCTCACAGACCTGTAACTTCTTCTTTAAGAGGCTCCTCTGTCCTCCACTCGTTACCTGTATTAATGGCACCTGTTTGAACTTGTTATCAGTATAAAAGACACCTGTCCACAACCTCAAACAGTCACACTCCAAACTCCACTATGGCCAAGACCAAAGAGCTGTCAAAGGACACCATAAAACAAAGTTGTAGACCTGCACCAGGCTGGGAAGACTGAATCTGCAATAGGTAAGCAGCTTGGTTTGAAGAAATCAACTGTGGGAGCAATTATTAGGAAATGGAAGACATACAAGAACACTGATAATCTCCCTCGATCTGGGGCTCCATGCAAGATCTCACCCCGTGGGGTCAAAATGATCACAAAAATCCCAGAACCACACGGGGGGACCTAGTGAATGACCTGCAGAGAGCTGGGACCAAAGTAACAAAGCCTACCATCAGTAACACACTACGCCACCAGGGACTCAAATCCTGCAGTGCCAGACGTGTCCCCCTGCTTAAGCCAGTACATGTCCAGGCCCGTCTGAAGTTTGCTAGAGAGCATTTGGATGATCCAGAAGAAGATTGGGAGAATGTCATATGGTCAGATTAAACCAAAATAGAACTTTTTGGTAAAAACTCAACTCGTCGTGTTTGGAGGACAAAGAATGCTGAGTTGCATCCAAAGAACACCATACCTACTGTGAAGCATGGGGGTGGAAACATCATGCTTTGGGGCTGTTTTTCTGCAACGGGACCAGGACGACTGATCCGTGTAAAGGACAGAATGAATGGGGCCATGTATCGTGAGATTTTGAGTGAAAACCTCCTTCCATCAGCAAGGGCATTGAAGATGAAACGTGGCTGGGTCTTTCAGCATGACAATGATCCCAAACACACCGCCCGGGCAACGAAGGAGTGGCTTCGTAAGAAGCATTTCAAGGTCCTGGAGTGGCCTAGCCAGTCTCCAGATCTCAACCCCATAGAAAATCTTTGGAGGGAGTTGAAAGTCCGTGTTGCCCAGCAACAGCCCCAAAACATCACTGCTCTAGAGGAGATCTGCATGGAGGAATGGGCCAAAATACCAGCAACAGTGTGTGAAAACCTTGTGAAGACTTACAGAAAACGTTTAACCTCTGTCATTGCCAACAAAGGGTATATAACAAAGTATTGAGATAAACTTTTGTTATTGACCAAATACTTATTTTCCACCATAATTTGCAAATAAATTCATTAAAAATCCTACAATGTGATTTTCTGGATTTTTTTTCTCATTTTGTCTGTCATAGTTGAAGTGTACCTATGATGAAAATTACAGGCCTCTCTCATCTTTTCAAGTGAGAGAACTTGCACAATTGGTGGCTGACTAAATACTTTTTTGCCACTGTAATCTGGTGGGGATGAGGTCATCTGGTGGGGATGAGGTCATCTGGTGGGGATGAGGTCATCTGGTGGGGATGAGGTAGTCTGGGGATGAGGTCATCTGGTGGGGATGAGGTAGTCTGGGGATGAGGTCATCTGGTGGGGATGAGGTCATCTGGTGGGGATGAGGTAGTCTGGGGATGAGGTAGTCTGGGGATGAGGTAATCTGGTGGGGATGAGGTCATCTGGTGGGGATGAGGTCATCTGGTGGGGATGAGGTAGTCTGGATGAGGTCATCTGGTGGGGATGAGGTCATCTGGTGGGGATGAGATCATCTGGTGGGGATGAGGTCATCTGGTGGGGATGAGGTAGTCTGGATGAGGTAATTTGGTGGGGATGAGGTAGTCTGGTGGGGATGAGGTAGTCTGGATGAGGTCATCTGGTGGGGATGAGGTTGTCTGGGGATGAGGTAATCTGGTGGGGATGAGGTAGTCTGGTGGGGATGAGGTAATGAAGTTTCCCAGACACAGATAATTAAGCCTACTCCTAGACTAAAGAGAGAGTTCACCCAAATGACAAAATTAGTTGTAGGATTGATTGTCTTACCCTGTAATCAGTCTATGGACGATGTATGAGTTTACCCTGTAATCAGTTTATGAACAAGGTATGAGTTTACCCTGTAATCAGTCTATGAACAAAGTCGCTCTGGATAAGAGCGTCTGCTAAATGACTTAAATGTAATGTAAATGTATGAGTTTACCCTGTAGTCAGTCTATGGACGAGGTATGAGTTTACCCTGTAGTCAGTCTATGAACAAGGTATGAGTTTACCCTGTAGTCAGTCTATGAACAAGGTATGAGTTTACCCTGTAGTCAGTCTATGGACGAGGTATGAGTTTACCCTGTAGTCAGTCTATGGACAAGGTATGAGCTTACCCTGTAGTCAGTCTATGGACGAGGTATGAGCTTACCCTGTAGTCAGTCTATGGACGAGGTATGAGCTTACCCTGTAATCAGTCTATGGACGAGGTATGAGCTTACCCTGTAGTCAGTCTATGGACGAGGTATGAGCTTACCCTGTAATCAGTCTATGGACGAGGTATGAGCTTACCCTGTAGTCAGTCTATGGACGAGGTATGAGCTTACCCTGTAGTCAGTCTATGGACGAGGTATGAGCTTACCCTGTAGTCAGTCTATGGACGAGGTATGAGCTTACCCTGTAATCAGTCTATGAACAAGGTATGAGCTTACCCTGTAATCAGTCTATGAACAAGGTATGAGCACAATCCATGCTTTTGTGGAACAAAACCAATGCAAGTCAGTGGTACCGATGTCAAAGCCTTTTTCCCACTTTATGTTCAAATCATACAAGTAACTTAATTGAGCAACACAATCGATTTTAAATAGCCGTTTTTAGAATTATTTGGATGTTCAATAGATCTTTCCTTTCTCTATCCTGTCCAAAAAAATCTGCTCCAAAAAAAATTATAAAGTGCTTTGTAGTCCAGGGAAGTGTCTGGGAAACCGGCCTGGAAAAGTAGGTAGAAAAAAACCTTAACACTTTGTGGTGTCAAGCATTTGCTCAGAGACTGTACCATCCTCCTCCTTCTCTTTCATCTCTCTGGCGCCACCAAGTGGCAAAGTCTGGAACTTTACCTGGAACACATCCCACCTCTCGGGCAGCCAGACCTTATTGAACATCAGCTGAGCCAGCCAGGAGAAACCCAAGATGGCCGCCAGGGCCAGAAGCATACATATGGTCCTGATGGGGGAGCGCTGGACATAGACACCGTCCTCCAGGGTGCATCCAGGGAAGTGGAGGACAGGGGGGAGGTTGAAGATGGGCTCCCCACAGAGGAGTCTCATCAGGCCCCCTACGAGGTATCCAGCCACGGCTCCATAGCCGTTGGAGACCTGAAGGAAAATGAAGAGAGTTATTTTAGAAGTGATTTTCTAGCCTGATGACTCACACTAACTTATTTTTCTGCTCTGTCGTTTCCTACATACTTTAGTTTTAATGACATCGTTGAAGCCGTTTGCGGGGACGAGGGGCAATGAGGGGCATTGTGCAAAACAGGGTCATCAGCGGTTGGATCAAATCAAATTGTATTTGTCACATGCGCTGAATACATTGAAATGCTTACTTACAAGCCCTTAACCAATAATGCAGTTATTTTTTTTAAGTAAAATAAATAAATAAAAGTAACAAATAATTAAAGAGCAGCAGTAAAATAACTAATCAGAGTATCAAAGCCAATTACACATTTTCAAACCGCTGTTTTACCCACATGTGTTTTGGTTCTGGTCCAACCCATCGGTTTCTGGACCAATCAGACGGCCCTGAATGTGTTCACATTCGGTGAAGAATCGGGGAGGTACTCAGATCCAGACTCATTGTGGAGAAGAAACTAACGTCTGTGGGTGTGGCCTAGCGTTTGGCTGGAGCAAGGACTCTGGGTAGCCAGACGAATTATAACCTGGGTCTGTATCCACAAAGCCTCTCTGAGTAGGAGTGCTGATCTAGGATCAGTTTAGCCTTTTAGTTCATAATGAATGAGATGATATGGACAGGTTGGGACCTGATCCTAGATCATAATGAATGAGATGATATGGACAGGTTGGGACCTGATCCTAGATCATAATGAATGAGATGATATGGACAGGTTGGGACCTGATCATAATGAACTAGATGATATGGACAGGTTGGGACCTGATCCTAGATCATAATGATTTAGATATGGACAGGTTGGGACCTGATCATAATGAACTAGATGATATGGACAGGTTGGGACCTGATCCTAGATCATAATGATTTAGATATGGACAGGTTGGGACCTGATCATAATGAACTAGATGATATGGACAGGTTGGGACCTGATCATAATGAACTAGATGATATGGACAGGTTGGGACCTGATCCTAGATCATAATGATTTAGATATGGACAGGTTGGGACCTGATCATAATGAACTAGATGATATGGACAGATTGGGACCTGATCATAATGAACTAGATGATATGGACAGGTTGGGACCTGATCCTAGATCATAATGAACTAGATGATATGGACAGGTTGGGACCTGATCCTAGATCATAATGATTTAGATATGGACAGGTTGGGACCTGATCATAATGAATGAGATGATATGGACAGGTTGGAACCTGATCCTAGATCATAATGAGTTAGATATGGACAGGTTGGGGCCTGATCCTAGATCATAATGATTTAGGTATGGACAGGTTGGGGCCTGATCCTAGATCATAATGATTTAGGTATGGACAGGTTGGGACCTGATCATAATGAACTAGATGATATGGACAGGTTAGGACCTGATCCTAGATCATAATGATTTAGATATGGACAGGTTGGGACCTGATCATAATGAACTAGATGATATGGACAGGTTGGGACCTGATCCTAGATCATAATGAGTTAGATATGGACAGGTTGGGACCTGATCATAATGATTTAGATATGGACAGGTTGGGGCCTGATCATAATGAACTAGATGATATGGACAGGTTAGGACCTGATCCTAGATCATAATGAGTTAGATATGGACAGGTTGGGACCTGATCCTAGATCATAATGAGTTAGATATGGACAGGTTGGGACCTGATCCTAGATCATAATGAGTTAGATATGGACAGGTTGGAACCTGATCATAATGAACTAGATGATATGGACAGGTTGGGACCTGATCATAATGAACTAGATGATATGGACAGGTTGGGGCCTGATCCTAGATCATAATGAACTAGATGATATGGACAGGTTGGGACCTGATCATAATGAACTAGATGATATGGACAGGTTGGGACCTGATCCTAGATCAGCACTGCCGGTTTGTGCTCTTGCCATCTCCATTGCTTTAGTTGTCAAGCCGACCATTTGGCATGATGATGAGTGAGTTGGCATGACGACATCACAAACAGACTGGCACTCAGGCTAGTGACACACCACCATGTTTGTGATGCAGGGAAAAGATAAGGCCCACACACACAATATCACCTCTGCATGTTACACACACACACACACACACACACACACACACACACACCTGGAAGAAGAGGACGCAGATGAGCTGAGGGAAGATGATGGTGTAGGAGAGATCAGACGCCAGGATCCACAGGGCAAAGGTACTGTTGTGGAGGAGAGTGAGGGCCATCC
This sequence comes from Salvelinus alpinus, assembly GCF_045679555.1. NCBI lineage: Eukaryota > Metazoa > Chordata > Actinopteri > Salmoniformes > Salmonidae > Salvelinus > Salvelinus alpinus. The sequence goes on along the minus strand of NC_092091.1, from coordinate 83,801,153 downwards.
CACACAGCCCCACCACCACCACGGATACACGGATCACCCACTGTATCTCCCTGTCTGAGGCCTGGAGGAGAGATAGACACAAGATGGAGGCACAGTGGGCAGGACAGATCCAAGATGGAGGCACAGTGGGCAGGACAGATCAAAGATGGAGGCACAGTGGGCAGGACAGATCCAAGATGGAGGCACAGTGGTCAGGACAGATCAAAGATGGAGGCACAGTGGTCAGGACAGATCAAAGATGGTGGCACAGTGGTCAGGACAGATCAAAGATGGAGGCATAGTGGGCAGCACAGATCCAAGATGGAGGCACAGTGGTCAGGACAGATCAAAGATGGAGGCATAGTGGGCAGCACAGATCCAAGATGGAGGCACAGTGGTCAGGACAGATCCAAGATGGAGGCACAATGGGCAGGACAGATCCAAGATGGTGGCACAGTGGTCAGGACAGATCAAAGATGGAGGCACAGTGGCATGGACAAATCCAAGATGGTGGCACAGTGGTCAGGACAGATCCAAAATGGAGGCATAGTGGTTATAAACTCTCTAGACGTATGAGATACAGATCCCCCACTGAATCTCCCTGTGTGTCATCTGGAGAATGGGTGAGACAGACACAAAATGGAGGTACAGCAGTTCAAGGGGTGTGTTGCTCTGCCCATGCATGCCAGATCTTACAATGAGAGACAGACACAAAATGGAGGTACAGCAGTTAAAGGGGTGTGTTCCTCTGCTCATGCATGCCAGATCTTACAATGAGAGACAGACACAAGATGGAGGTACAGCAGTTAACGGGGTGTGTTCCTCTGCCCATGCATGCCAGATCTTACAATGAGAGACAGACACAAAATGGAGCTACAGCGGTTAACGGGGTGTGTTCCTCTGCCCATGCATGCCACATCTTACAATGAGAGACAGACACAAAATGGAGGTACAGTAGTTAAAGGGGTGTGTTCCTCTGCCCATTCATGCCAGATCTTACAATGAGAGACAGACACAAGATGGAGGTGTAGCAGTTGTAATTATCCAAGTCAGAAGAGCTTGAACAGCCCTGTGATGTAATTCTCAGAGAAGTCACAAGAGGGAGCACGGAGTCAGGCTATATGTCCCAAAATGTGTTAGGCTATATGTCCCAAAATGTGTTAGGCTATATGTCCCAAAATGTGTTAGGCTATATGTCCCAAAATGTGTTAGGCTATATGTCCCAAAATGTGTTAGGCTATATGTCCCAAAATGTGTTAGGCTATATGTCCCAAAATGTGTTAGGCTATATGTCCCAAAATGTGTTAGGCTATATGTCCCAAAATGTGTTAGGCTATATGTCCCAAAATGTGTTAGGCTATATGTCCCAAAATGTGTCAGGCTATATGTCCCAAAATGTGTCAGGCTATATGTCCCAAAATGTGTTAGGCTATATGTCCCAAAATGTGTTAGGCTATATGTCCCAAAATGTGTTAGGGTATATGTCCCAAAATGTGTCAGGCTATATGTCCCAAAATGTGTTAGGCTATATGTCCCAAAATGTGTTAGGCTATATGTCCCAAAATGTGTTAGGCTATATGTCCCAAAATGTGTTAGGCTATATGTCCCAAAATGTGTTAGGCTATATGTCCCAAAATGTGTTAGGCTATATGTCCCAAAATGTGTTAGGCTATATGTCCCAAAATGTGTTAGGCTATATGTCCCAAAATGTGTTAGGCTATATGTCCCAAAATGTGTCAGGCTATATGTCCCAAAATGTGTTAGGCTATATGTCCCAAAATGTGTTAGGCTATATGTCCCAAAATGTGTCAGGCTATATGTCCCAAAATGTGTTAGGCTATATGTCCCAAAATGTGTTAGGCTATATGTCCCAAAATGTGTTAGGCTATATGTCCCAAAATGTGTTAGGCTATATGTCCCAAAATGTGTCAGGCTATATGTCCCAAAATGTGTTAGGCTATATGTCCCAAAATGTGTTAGGCTATATGTCCCAAAATGCTATTACACTATAGAACCCAATGCAATGTTTTCAAATGTGAATTGAAAAATGTCTTGCCAATGTCCCAAAAATTGATGAAATAGGAAAAAAACACTTATTTATCCATTTAGTGGTGATTTTCTGATACATGACCTATGACCTAGAACAGGACTAATGAACATAATGGTTAATCTCCATTGAGAATGTGTTTCAGTTCTGGACTAGTAGGTTTAGTAATCTGTGTCTGGGAAAACAGACCTAAATTCCTTACTCAATACAGTAGAGGCGACTATCTGGTCACACACAGATTTATTAGAACGAGGTGTAAGTGATGGGATAGAACGAAAGCCTGCACCTGCTTCCGAATGATGTTCTTGTAGATGTTGGAGGAGAACATGGAGGCGGAGCTTAGGAGGCCAGAGTCCACTGATGACATCACTGCGGCGGCGATAGCCCCGATGCCAATGACGGACACGTAGGGCGGAGCCAGGTGCTGCAGGGCGATGGGGAGCACCAATCCCGTCTCGTTGCGCTCATACGGAGACGGAGACCCGTACGATGTCAGGTTCCAGTCTGGAGACACACCGGGAAGTGTCAATAAAGTTTGGTTATTTTGACAATCACACTTTGACGAAGTCCAAAAACGTAAACGCGATACAAGTACACTGTGTATGAGTTATAATTTTTTTCCCACTTTGCAATCAGCTCATGTGAGCTGCAAGGAAACCAGATGTATTCAAGGGATCGCGTGCTCCACAGAGAGTAATAACAAACATGCACTCTAGCCACAACACCAGGACACTGCCACTAGATTGGAGTGTGTTATGGTTCATGATGTGAGGTAGATGATAGGAGTAGTATACGGACATCAGATAACAGACAAACCAGTCAACGACACACAACTCTTCTTCTCTGCTTTTAACCTTTATAACACCTTTAATAATATTAACTTGGAGGTGCTTATATTTGTCCATTATGCTTTAACAAGTGAACATGTGTTTAATTGCTATATTGTAATTATTTTGCCACTATGGCCTATTTATTGCCTTACCTCCCTTATCCTACCTCATTTGCACTCACTGTATATAGACTTTTTCTATTGTATTATTGACTGTATGTTTTGTTTATTCCATGTGTAACTCTGCTGTTGTTTGTGTTGCACTGCTTTGCTTTATCTTGGCCAGGTCGCAGTTGTAAATGAGAACTTGTTCTCAACTGGCCACCTGGTGAAATAAAGGTCAAATCAAATCAAATGTGTTTTTATCTACATATCCCAACTCCCCCTGAGACACCGGCGGAGAGTTGGGGTCAGAGACAACCATTATACTGACACTCCTGGAGCAACACGACAACCATTATACTGACACCCCTGGGGCAACACGACAACCATTATACTGACACTCCTGGAGCAACACGACAACCATTATACTGACACCCCTGGAGCAACACGACAACCATTATACTGACACCCCTGGAGCAACACGACAACCATTATACTGACACCCCTGGGGCAACACGACAACCATTATACTGACACTCCTGGAGCAACACGACAACCATTATACTGACACCCCTGGAGCAACACGACAACCATTATACTGACACCCCTGGAGCAACACGACAACCATTATACTGACACCCCTGGGGCAACACGACAACCATTATACTGACACCCCTGGAGCAACACGACAACCATTATACTGACCCCCCTGGAGCAACACGACAACCATTATACTGACACCCCTGGGGCAACACGACAACCATTATACTGACACCCCTGGGGCAACACGACAACCATTATACTGACACCCCTGGGGCAACACGACAACCATTATACTGACACCCCTGGAGCAACACGACAACCATTATACTGACCCCCCTGGAGCAACACGACAACCATTATACTGACACCCCTGGGGCAACACGACAACCATTATACTGACACTCCTGGAGCAACACGACAACCATTATACTGACACCCCTGGAGCAACACGACAACCATTATACTGACACCCCTGGGGCAACACGACAACCATTATACTGACACCCCTGGAGCAACACGACAACCATTATACTGACCCCCCTGGAGCAACACGACAACCATTATACTGACACCCCTGGAGCAACACGACAACCATTATACTGACACCCCTGGGGCAACACGACAACCATTATACTGACACCCCTGGGGCAACAAGACAACCATTATACTGACACCCCTGGAGCAACACGACAACCATTATACTGACACCCCTGGAGCAACACGACAACCATTATACTGACACCCCTGGGGCAACACGACAACCATTATACTGACACCCCTGGGGCAACACGACAACCATTATACTGACACCCCTGGAGCAACACGACAACCATTATACTGACACCCCTGGGGCAACACGACAACCATTATACTGACACTCCTGGAGCAACACGACAACCATTATACTGACACCCCTGGGGCAACACGACAACCATTATACTGACACCCCTGGAGCAACACGACAACCATTATACTGACACCCCTGGAGCAACACGACAACCATTATACTGACACCCCTGGAGCAACACGACAACCATTATACTGACACCCCTGGAGCAACGCGACAACCATTATACTGACACCCCTGGAGCAACACGACAACCATAATACTGACACCCCTGGAGCAACACGACAACCATTATACTGACACCCCTGGAGCAACACGACAACCATTATACTGACACCCCTGGGGCAACACGACAACCATTATACTGACACAACTGGAGCAACACGACAACCATTATACTGACACCCCTGGGGCAACACGACAACCATTATACTGACACCCCTGGAGCAACACGACAACCATTATACTGACCCCCCTGGAGCAACACGACAACCATTATACTGACACCCCTGGAGCAACAAGACAACCATTATACTGACACCCCTGGAGCAACAAGACAACCATTATACTGACACCCCTGGAGCAACACGACAACCATTATACTGACACCCCTGGGGCAACACGACAACCATTATACTGACCCCCCTGGAGCAACACGACAACCATTATACTGACACCCCTGGAGCAACACGACAACCATTATACTGACACCCCTGGGGCAACACGACAACCATTATACTGACACCCCTGGGGCAACACGACAACCATTATACTGACACCCCTGGGGCAACACGACAACCATTATACTGACACCCCTGGGGCAACACGACAACCATTATACTGACACCCCTGGGGCAACACGACAACCATTATACTGACACCCCTGGGGCAACACGACAACCATTATACTGACACCCCTGGGGCAACACGACAACCATTATACTGACACCCCTGGGGCAACACGACAACCATTATACTGACACCCCTGGAGCAACACGACAACCATTATACTGACCCCCCTGGAGCAACACGACAACCATTATACTGACACCCCTGGGGCAACACGACAACCATTATACTGACACCCCTGGAGCAACACGACAACCATTATACTGACACCCCTGGAGCAACGCGACAACCATTATACTGACACCCCTGGAGCAACGCGACAACCATTATACTGACACCCCTGGAGCAACGCGACAACCATTATACTGACACCCCTGGGGCAACACGACAACCATTATACTGACACCCCTGGGGCAACACGACAACCATTATACTGACACCCCTGGAGCAACGCGACAACCATTATACTGACACCCCTGGGGCAACACGACAACCATTATACTGACACCCCTGGGGCAACACGACAACCATTATACTGACACCCCTGGGGCAACACGACAACCATTATACTGACACCCCTGGGGCAACACGACAACCATTATACTGACACCCCTGGAGCAACACGACAACCATTATACTGACACCCCTGGAGCAATAAGGGGTTAAGTGCCTTGCACAAGGGCACAACAACAGATTATTCACCTTGTCGGCTCCGGGATTCGAAACCCTTTTTGTTTTTGTACTTTATTACCTGTGGAAGCGGCCACAGCCCCGACCAGAACAGAGGGGATCCCCAGGATGAGGACCATGGCGGCAGCCGCGAAGCAGGTGACCTGGGCGTTAAACGAGGAGGAGGCAGAAAGCGTCCTCTGGTGGAAACATTGGAAAGACAAGCTACCCAACGCCTGGAGAAGAGAGGGAGGAGAGAGAGGGAGAAGAGAGGAGGGAGGGAGAAGGGAGGAGGGAGGAGAGAGGAGAGGAGGGAGAAGAGAGGGAGGGAGAAGAAGAGGGAGAGGAGGGAAGAGAGGGAGAAGAGGAGGGGGAGAATAAGGAGACCGAGGAGAAAGGGAAGATGATGAGGAGGATGAGAAGAACATAAATTAGATTGTGAATTGGTGACAGGTAGCCTCACAGTTAAGGTTTGAATCCCTGAGCAGACTAGGTGATAAATCTGTCAATGTGCCATTGAGCAAAGTACTTAACCCTTATTGCTCCTGTAAGTCCCTCTGGATAAGACTGCCTGGTAAATGACGTACATGAATCATTTCTGTTTGTGTGAGAAGTAGAAGTAGAATGGGGCCTTTAGTGTCCAGGATGTTTTTTGTATTGTAGAGTCATAGTGAGTTAGAGGAAAGGGCTGTTTGTGGTTTTGGGGGACTGTCTGTTAGAACGCTTGAGACTGGAAACCACAGATATGCTGCATGGCCGAACAACAACAAGATAAGAGGAAGTGGTGCCAACAGTGGTTGAGATTGTAGAAACTCCTGGGTCATGGTTAACACAAGACCGTGTCCTTAATGAGGGTGAAAGCGTCTGTGGAAAGTGCTGTGTCATGTTAGTGGGAAACTACTTCAGTATGTCATTGTTTGAGCAGGGGGGGGCTTTGATAGGATGTGAGAGAGTGCTGTGACTAGTTTAGTATGTCATTGTTGGAGCAGGGGGGGAGCTTTGATAGGATGTGAGAGAGTGCTGTGACTAGTTTAGTATGTCATTGTTGGAGCAGGGGGGGGAGCTTTGATAGGATGTGAGAGAGTGCTGTGACTAGTTTAGTATGTCATTGTTGGAGCAGGGGGGGGGAGCTTTGATAGGATGTGAGAGAGTGCTGTGACTAGTTTAGTATGTCATTGTTGGAGCAGGGGGGGGGAGCTTTGATAGGATGTGAGAGAGTGCTGCCATTCCAACGGGGATTCAGCTGTTGAGTCTCTTTTACTGTTAAACAACTGAACTTCACTCAGAGTTTTGACTCTTTTGTAACGAATGAGTTTATTGCAGATTGATTCCTCCTTATCAAGGTGCAGCAAAGAGTTCTGAGAAGTAGAGAAAACATGGAAGATATAGGAGATGGGAGAGACTGGTGATATGACTGTAATGTAGAGGAGAGGAGAGAGACTGGTGATATGACTGTAATGTAGAGGAGAGGAGAGAGACTGGTGATATGACTGTAATGTAGAGGAGAGGAGAGAGACTGGTGATATGACTGTAATGTAGAGGAGAGGAGAGAGACTGGTGATATGACTGTAATGTAGAGGAGGGGAGAGAGACTGATGATATGACTGTAATGTAGAGGAGAGAGACTGGTGATATGACTGTAATGTAGAGGAGAGAGACTGGTGATATGACTGTAATGTAGAGGAGAGGAGAGAGACTGGTGATATGACTGTAATGTAGAGGAGAGAGACTGGTGATATGACTGTAATGTAGAGGAGAGAGACTGATGATATGACTGTAATGTAGAGGAGAGAGACTGGTGATATGACTGTAATGTAGAGGAGAGGAGAGAGACTGGTGATATGACTGTAATGTAGAGGAGAGGAGAGAGACTGGTGATATGACTGTAATGTAGAGGAGAGGAGAGAGACTGGTGATATGACTGTAATGTAGAGGAGAGGAGAGAGACTGGTGATATGACTGTAATGTAGAGGAGAGGAGAGAGACTGATGATATGACTGTAATGTAGAGGAGAGAGACTGGTGATATGACTGTAATGTAGAGGAGAGAGACTGGTGATATGACTGTAATGTAGAGGAGAGAGACTGGTGATATGACTGTAATGTAGAGGAGAGAGACTGGTGATATGACTGTAATGTAGAGGAGAGAGACTGGTGATATGACTGTAATGTAGAGGAGAGGAGAGAGACTGGTGATATGACTGTAATGTAGAGGAGAGAGAGACTGGTGATATGACTGTAATGTAGAGGAGAGAGAGACTGGTGATATGACTGTAATGTAGAGGAGAGGAGAGAGACTGGTGATATGACTGTAATGTAGAGGAGAGGAGAGAGACTGATGATCTGACTGTAATGTAGAGGAGAGAGACTGGTGATATGACTGTAATGTAGAGGAGAGAGACTGGTGATATGACTGTAATGTAGAGGAGAGAGACTGGTGATATGACTGTAATGTAGAGGAGAGAGACTGGTGATATGACTGTAATGTAGAGGAGAGAGACTGGTGATATGACTGTAATGTAGAGGAGAGAGACTGGTGATATGACTGTAATGTAGAGGAGAGAGACTGGTGATATGACTGTAATGTAGAGGAGAGGAGAGAGACTGGTGATATGACTGTAATGTAGAGGAGAGAGACTGGTGATATGACTGTAATGTAGAGGAGAGGAGAGAGACTGGTGATATGACTGTAATGTAGAGGAGAGGAGAGAGACTGATGATATGACTGTAATGTAGAGGAGAGGAGAGAGACTGGTGATATGACTGTAATGTAGAGGAGAGGAGAGAGACTGGTGATATGACTGTAATGTAGAGGAGAGAGACTGGTGATATGACTGTAATGTAGAGGAGAGAGACTGGTGATATGACTGTAATGTAGAGGAGAGAGACTGGTGATATGACTGTAATGTAGAGGAGAGAGACTGGTGATATGACTGTAATGTAGAGGAGAGGAGAGAGACTGGTGATATGACTGTAATGTAGAGGAGAGAGACTGGTGATATGACTGTAATGTAGAGGAGAGGAGAGAGACTGGTGATATGACTGTAATGTAGAGGAGAGGAGAGAGACTGGTGATATGACTGTAATGTAGAGGAGAGGAGAGAGACTGGTGATATGACTGTAATGTAGAGGAGATGAGAGAGACTGGTGATATGACTGTAATGTAGAGGAGAGGAGAGAGACTGGTGATATGACTGTAATGTAGAGGAGAGGAGAGAGACTGGTGATATGACTGTAATGTAGAGGAGAGGAGAGAGACTGGTGATATGACTGTAATGTAGAGGAGGGGAGAGAGACTGATGATATGACTGTAATGTAGAGGAGAGAGACTGGTGATATGACTGTAATGTAGAGGAGAGGAGAGAGACTGGTGATATGACTGTAATGTAGAGGAGAGAGACTGGTGATATGACTGTAATGTAGAGGAGAGAGACTGATGATATGACTGTAATGTAGAGGAGAGAGACTGGTGATATGACTGTAATGTAGAGGAGATGAGAGAGACTGGTGATATGACTGTAATGTAGAGGAGAGGAGAGAGACTGGTGATATGACTGTAATGTAGAGGAGAGAGAGACTGGTGATATGACTGTATTATATGGGAGAAGAGATAGTAGAGAAACAAGATATGACTGTATTATATGGGAGAGGAGATAGTAGAGAAACAAGATATGACTGTATTATATGGGAGAGTAGATAGTAGAGAAACAAGATATGACTGTATTATATGGGAGAGGAGATAGTAGAGAAACAAGATATGACTGTATGGTCGAGGAGTTTTAGATAGGAGACAGTATGGTGATATGACTGTAATGTAGAGGAGAGGAGAGAGGAGAGAAACAAGATATGACTGTATTATATGGGAGAGGAGATAGTAGAGAAACAATATATGACTGTATTATATGGGAGAGGAGAGAGGAGAGAAACAAGATATGACTGTATTATATGGGAGAGGAGATAGTAGAGAAACAAGATATGACTGTATTATATGGGAGAGGAGAGAGGAGAGAAACAAGATATGACTGTATGGTCGAGGAGTTTTAGATAGGAGACAGTATGGTGATATGACTGTATGATAGAAGAGTATACATATTTTTTACTTATCAAATGCTTATCTAACTTACTTAACTTATCTAACGCATCAACACATGAATCAACCAATCATCCGTCCATCCACCAATGAATGAATCAGTAGAACTCACCACCAATAAGAAGTCATCAACCCACTTGAAGACCTTCCCCTTCTCCATGGCCCCCAGCCAGGGGGCCTGGTAGGTGTGGTTGAAGGCTGTCTGGGTGATGTCTCCCACCACTGGGTTGACCATGAGGAACGGAACACACAGCCACTGGCAGCAGAGGCAGGAAAGGACCAAATTAAAAAATGATTAACTCCTGTCTTAGGGTGCAGCCACACTGAGACACATGAACATACATTACATTTAATATGATAATGATAATTGTCTGTTTTTGTCCATCAAAAGTACATCTAGTCAACTATGTTCAGATGAGTTCCATCCGTTTAAAGACAGACCGTTTGTGTGTTTTTTGTTGGGCAATCATCTCCGTTGTCAATCATCCGACTGCAGATCACTCCCATTGAAAAAGGTGTTGGCTCCATCCAAAATACTTGGACAACGTTTCCACGGCCTTACACTCACCAGACTGGTTTAGATTCAAAATGGCCGCCTGTCACTCACCAGACTGGATTGGATTCAAAATGGCCGCATGTCACTCACCAGACTGGATTGGATTCAAAATGGCCGCCTGTCACTCACCAGACTGGATTGGATTCAAAATGGCCGCCTGTCACTCACCAGACTGGATTGGATTCAAAATGGCCGCCTGTCACTCACCAGACTGAAGAAGATGAGGATGAGCTGGATGACGTCGGTGTAGGCTACAGAGTAGAGTCCTCCCAGTAGAGTGTAGATGATGGCCACCACTGCAGAAATCCCCACAGAGTAGGAGTAGGGCAGGTCCAGAATCACACTCATGGTGCCACCTGCAGCACACACACAGACACACACACACTTTTAGCTCAGCAGGCTAACACAGTTTTGTGGAACCACAGATAAAAACTGTAAAACCAGGTAAACTAAGTTGGTCCCTCACAGTTATACTGGGAGTGTGAAGAGCCCTGCTTACCGGGCTTGAAGTAATAAACCACATTCTTCACACGCCAGCTAGAATCAGCATGACTGAGTTTCAACAAGTGGTAGGTTAATTAAAAAACACGTCTGACCTGTTTCCCCTCCCTGATCGAATTACTCTATCTAGAACCAACCTGGGTCCAGAAGCTCACCAAGCTGGGGTGTTGAGTAACTATTCCCCAGGTTACTCTATCTAGAACCAACCTGGGTCCTGCATCTCACCAAGCTGGGGCGTTGAGGAACTATTCCCCAGGTTACTCTATCTAGAACCAACCTGGGTCCTGCATCTCACCAAGCTGGGGCGTTGAGTAACTAATCCCCAGGTCGTTGCTGTAAATGACAATGTGTTCTCAGTCAACTTACCTGGTAAAATAAGGGTGAATTAAAGAGTTTAACCTCCATAAAGACAACCTTGACAGGTCCATCAGGAAATAATGTCTGTGTCTACAATGGTACCCTCTCCTTTATATAGAGCATTACTTTGAAGCGGGGCCCATTGGGAATATACAGAGAATAGGGTGTCAATTTGGACGGAGCCAATGACTTGACATACTTATCAGAGATGTATGGTGTCCAAAACTGGCTAGGTAGTGAATGATTGTGTGTTTTTGTGTCTGTTTATCTAAGTTGTCCGATGCAGGGTAGAATATGGCTCCTGCTTTGTAACACCAGACAGTGGCTAGCGGTTGAGATTCAACTGCACTCTGTGTGTGTGTGTTTTGTGTGCACCAAATTATTTGGGGTTTTATGTGTTTACACTTTACAGTGATTGTGTGTTTTTATGTGCACCAAATGATTTTGTACTTTGTGTTTACAGTGATTATGTGTGTTTTGTGTTTGAAACAGTTGTTTGTTGCTGTTGTTTTGTTGTACATATTACCTAGTCCGACGAGTGTGCAGGCGACCCACAGTGCATCCATTACAAGGGCAGGGAGCACCAGAGCTCCACTCACTACTCTCCCATACTTGATCTGGAAGGGGTCCATCATAGTAACATACTTCTTCTCCCTCATCGGCTTGGCAAAGAATATACCACCTGAGATATAAGAGGGAGAGGGGAGGAAGAGAGAGGGGTGGAGTGAGAGAGAGAGGGAGGGAGAGAGAGGGGGGGAGTGAGAGAGAGAAGGGGGAGAGGAAGAGGGAGAGAGGGGGGGAGTGAGAGAGAGGGGTAGAGTGAGAGAGAGAGGGGAGTGAGAGAGAGGGGGGAGAGGAAGAGGGAGAGAGAGGGGGGGAGTGAGAGAGAGGGGTAGAGTGAGAGAGAGAGGGAGGGATAGAGAGGGGGGAGAGGAAGAGGGAGAGGGGGGAGAGGAAGAGGGAGAGAGAGGGGGGGAGTGAGAGAGAGAGGGGGGAGTGAGATAGAGAGAGGGGGGAGAGGAAGAGGGAGAGAGAGGGGGGGAAGAGGGAGAGGGGGGGAGTGAGAGAGAGGGGGGGGAGTGAGAGAGAGGGGGGGGGGGGAGGAAGAGGGAGATCAAATAAACAGTGCACCAATTACAAGCCGATAAGGTTTGGTGTGTAGATTATTTGAATTAATTGAAGGTCAGTTTAAAACTACAGACTGGGATGTGTGTTTCAGCACAACAACGTCCCGCCACTTAAAATATTGGAAACTTTGATATTCTTACATTTTTCAATTATTATTTCTGATTGTGAAGTATTAAGCTGGGAGTGTGTGTGTGTGTGTGTGCGTGCGTGCGTGCGTGCGTGCGTGCGTGCGTGTGCGTCTTACCGATGATGAAGGAGACGGAGCTCTGTAGGGGCATGAAAGCCCAGACCAGACCCAGGTTAGGGTTATAGACCACCTCCGCTATCCCTACGATAAAGCCTCCTCCAACCCACGTAGCTGATGACACACACACACACCGTTTGTCCAAAGGTAAGGAATGATCTATACTGTATCTACAGTACAGTATGAATACAGTAATACTGAGTACAGGTGTAAAGATACAGTACAGTATGAATACAGTAATAGTGAGTACAGGTGTACAGGTGCAGTACAGTGTGAATACAGTAATAGTGAGTACAGGTGTAAAGATACAGTACAGTATGAATACAGTAATAGTGAGTACAGGTGTACAGGTGCAGTACAGTATGAATACAGTAATAGTGAGTACTGTTGTAATGCATTACACAGATCTAAAGACACGCCCACACCTCACCTACCAGTCATGGTGAATATTCCCACAAGCAGGCCGATATTCCTGTCTCCCAGTAAGGTTATCTCTGTCTTGTCTCCCGTGCTTTTCTTCTCCATAGCCCTGGACTTCCGAGCCGCCCACAAACCTGTCCCCAGGACCAGCAGATAGAACACTGCCATGGCAACCACACCTGGAATGTTCAGAACCATGGTGGAACACTGGGAATGCTCACAGACAGAACAGTGACTCTGAACACTCCCAGACAGAACAGTGACTGTCAGGAGTTCTGTCTAGTTGTAGTAGTAGCAGTATAGTCTTGTTCCTGGTTGGATAGCTCAGGGCGTCTGCTCTTTTCTACTTCTGGCTTGATTGGTCGCAGTGGAGGAGGAGTAAAGGGAAGTGGGCAGGGCATTCAAAGCAGTAAGGAGAGCATATGGTGATTGGTAGGTAAGAAGTAAGGAGAGCATGAAGTCATTGGTAGATAAATAGTAAGAAGTAAGGAGAGCATGAAGTCATTGGTAGATAAACAGTAAGAAGTAAGGAGAGCATGAAGTCATTGGTAGATAAATAGTAAGAACTAAGGAGAGCATGAAGTCATTGGTAGATAAACAGTAAGAAGTAAGGAGAGCATGAAGTCATTGATAGATAAATAGTAAGAAGTAAGGAGAGCATGAAGTCATTGGTAGATAAATAGTAAGAAGTAAGGAGAGCATGAAGTCATTGGTAGATAAACAGTAAGAAGTAAGGAGAGCATGAAGTCATTGGTAGATAAATAGTAAGAAGTAAGGAGAGCATGAAGTCATTGGTAGATAAATAGTAAGAAGTAAGGAGAGCATGAAGTCATTGGTAGATAAATAGTAAGAAGTAAGGAGAGCATGAAGTCATTGGTAGATAAATAGTAAGAAGTAAGGAGAGCATGAAGTCATTGGTAGATAAATAGTAAGAAGTAAGGAGAGCATGAAGTCATTGGTAGATAAATAGTAAGAAGTAAGGAGAGCATGAAGTCCTTAATAAATGATAAAACGGCATGCCTGGGGCTCACGTAATACTGACAGTCGGTACCTGGAGAGCTCATAGGATGGAGTCAAAACCAAATGTTACTGAGTACCTCTTTTGGGAGTTCCCTTAGTGTTACCACAATGCTTTTCTCCATGTTCACGGGAACATAAAAGACAAAACTTCTCCGAGTTAGCAACAGTAACTAAGGTGGTGGGGCTTAGTGAAGGGTCACAGCACATATTGATGGGTACACTTCAGAGGAGGCTGGTGGATCTAAGGAGGATTGGCTCATTGTAATGGCTGGAATAGAATCAATGGAATGGTATCGAACACATACTGTATGTTTGACTCAGTTCCGTTTATTCCCTTCCAGCCAATTACAATGAGCCTGTCCTCCAATAGGTCCTCCCACCAGCCTCCTCTGGTACACTTTCTGCTTTTACGTCCTGCTTGGCTCCAATGAGTACACGCGAATTATGTATATAAACCCTGGATTGGTGATGCTATGTATTGGCCAATGAAAGTCTTTGAAGCCACCGGTCGGCCATATTGGCACTCCCCAGTAGGAACATTCTCCATAGGAATGAATGGAATTCCACAGTATTTCAATCAAATGTTTCAAGGACAAATATACATGTATTTAAGTATTTTTTGTTGTTGTAGTGGGGACAGTATCATTAGTAATCTCTAAAAATGATATTTTAAGGAAAATGTTTTAATGTATTTTAAAATTTTGTATTTTTATGTTTAGCTCACATAATATAGTTTTAAAGTATGCCTTAATCAATCAATCAAATATATTTGCATCAACCGATGTCACAAAGTGCTGTACAGAAACCCTGCCTAAAACCCCAAACAGCAAGCAATGCAGATGTAGAAGCACGGTGGCTTTGAAAAACTCCCTAGAAAGGCTTAAAACCTAGGAAGAAACCTAGAGAGGAACCAGGCTCTGAGGGGTGGCCAGTTCCTCTTCTGGCTGTGCTGGGTTAAGGTGTCTGTAATAGAATAAAGTGATAAAAAGTGAACGTAGACATTAATAAATGCATTTCTATATCTTCCACGATAGTTTTACAACAGTGAGGGAGTACCAAGATGGAGGCACGGTGGCTTCAAACTACACCTATTTGTCATCTAGTGCATTTTATAAGTCGTTGGTACACTCAACCTACACTTATAATGCGGTCGCTGACATGAATGGCAACGCCCTTTCTATCCATTCTATTTCAATGCCTCACGCAGCGACAGCACCTGGGGCGCAGTGATCACTGTGAGTGAAGTGCTGAAAGATTAATTTTCACAGGCATAGAAGTTGGTGGAATTTACCGGAAAGTCTACACAAATGTGACGTCGTCCTCGTGTTTCTTTGCTATTTACATTGTTTTCTTCACATGCGAGGTTGTTTTTCAATGCTAATTTAAGCTTGCTCAACTGCTAGAGAAGAGACAGGCGTGCGTCAAGTGCATTCCTGTTACCACGGTAACCTCCCACCCTTAAAGGGGCAGCTGACATTTTTTTGTCTCACCTAAGTGACATTTAGTAATTTCTTATAATAAAAACACTTCCCCAAAATACTTGCTTTGTGTTCCTAAATCTGTTTGTGTGCTCCTACATGTTTCAAATTAAGAGTACATGTGCTCCTGGTACAAAACATGTCAGCATAGAGCCCTGGATATGTAGATTAAAAACAGGAGTGGTCTCAGGACTGCAATTCAACACATTTTGCCATGAGGCAGATAGAACATGTTGCTGTTTTAAAGCTAATTTCCTGCAACTCAACACATTTTGCCATGAGGCTTAGAGAAAATGTTGCATTTTAACAGCTAATTTCCTGCTATTCTAAACATTTTGCCATGGCTTATGACGTGTATATATGCTTTGTGACCACACCAGTGGTCCTCACTGACCTTATATAATGTCTCAGCTAAGACTAAATATCACTGACTCTATATAATGTCTCAGCTAAGACTAAATATCACTGACCCTATATAATGTCTCAGCTAAGACTAAATATCACTGACCTTATATAATGTCTCAGCTAAGACTAAATATCACTGACCCTATATAATGTCTCAGCTAAGAGTAAATATCACTGACCCTATATAATGTCTCAGCTAAGACTAAATATCACTGACTCTATATAATGTCTCAGCTAAGACTAAATATCACTAACTCTATATAATGTCTCAGCTAAGACTAAATATCACTGACCCTATATAATGTCTCAGCTAAGACTAAATATCACTAACTCTATATAATGTCTCAGCTAAGACTAAATATCACTAACTCTATATAATGTCTCAGCTAAGACTAAATATCACTGACTCTATATAATGTCTCAGCTAAGACTAAATATCACTGACCCTATATAATGTCTCAGCTAAGACTAAATATCACTGACCCTATATAATGTCTCAGCTAAGACTAAATATCACTAACTCTATATAATGTCTCAGCTAAGACTAAATATCACTGACTCTATATAATGTCTCAGCTAAGACTAAACTACATCCACATGATGTGATAGAGACGGGGTGAAAGGTGAAGGAGAGAGAGAAAAAGAGGTAAGGAGAGAGGAGAGAGAGAGAAGGAGAGAGGAGAGAGAAGGAGAGAGAGAAAAAGAGAGGAGAGAGAAAAAGAGGGAAGGAGAGAGGAGAGAGAAAAAGAGGGAAGGAGAAAGGAGGAGAGGAGAGAGAGAGAAGGAGAGAGGAGAGAGAAGGAGAGAGAAAAAGAGAGAAGGAGAGAGGAGAGAGAAAAAGAGGTAAGGAGAGAGGAGAAAGGAGAGAGAAAAAAAGAGGAAAGGAGAGAGAAGGAGAGAGAGAGAAAAAAAGAGGAAAGGAGAGAGGAGAGAGAGAAAAAAAGAGGAAAGGAGAGAGGAGAGAGAGAGAGAGAAAAAAAAGAGGAAAGGAGAGAGGCTATTCAATGATTATTTAGACTAGAGTGGGAGAGTCCAAAACAACTTCAGTTTGTACTGTAATAACAACATACATGAAAACAATAGGATGAAGCCAAGGTCGTAGGTTCAACAACCGTACTGGCCAAGGGGACTGAGGTCTACTGTCTCTGAACCAGGGATAAGCCAAGGTCGTAGGTTCAACAACCGTACTGGCCAAGGGGACTGAGATCTACTGTCTCTGAACCAGGGATAAGCCAAGGTCGTAGGTTCAACAACCGTACTGGCCAAGAGGACTGAGATCTACTGTCTCTGAACCAGGGATAAGCCAAGGGGAATGAGATCTACTGTGTCTGAACCAGGGATAAGCCAAGGGCGTAGGTTCAACAACCGTACTGGCCAAGAGGACTGAGATCTACTGTCTCTGAACCAGGGATAAGCCAAGGGGACTGAGATCTACTGTGTCTGAACCAGGGATAAACCAAGGTCGTAGGTTCAACAACCGTACTGGCCAAGAGGACTGAGGTCTACTGTCTCTGAACCACGGATAAGCCAAAGCCAACCGTACTGGCCAAGGGGACTGAGATCTACTGTGTCTGAACCAGGGATAAGCCAATGTCGTAGGTTCAACAACCGTACTGGCCAAGAGGACTGAGATCTACTGTCTCTGAACCAGGGATAAGCCAAGGGGACTGAGATCTACTGTGTCTGAACCAGGGATAAGCCAAGGTCGTAGGTTCAACAACCGTACTGGCCAAGAGGACTGAGGTCTACTGTCTCTGAACCACGGATAAGCCAAAGCCAACCGTACTGGCCAAGGGGACTGAGATCTACTGTGTCTGAACCAGGGATAAGCCAAGGTCGTAGGTTCAACAACCGTACTGGCCAAGAGGACTGAGATCTACTGTCTCTGAACCAGGGATAAGCCAAGGGGACTGAGATCTACTGTCTCTGAACCAGGGATAAGCCAAGGGGACTGAGGTCTACTGTGTCTCTGAACCAGGGATCTATACCCTTCCCAGCTGTCATCACTATCAGGGTCTATGTCATGTTTATCTGTCTGGACATTGAATCCACTGATCCATGTTCACATCTCTATACAAATCTAATTCTATTGGTCACATGCGGCGAATACAACAGGTGTAGACATCACCGTGAAATGCTTACTGACAGTTAAAAAAATATTTACTAAATAACCTTTTTTTTTTTTATTAACACTATAAAATAACAATAACGAGACTATTTACAGGTGGTACCAGTAACAAGTCAATGTGTAGAGGGTACAAGTTAGTCGAGGTAATTGAGGTAATATGTACATTTAGCTAGAACCTGCTTGGCTTTTGCAGTGAAATAACAGTCCTACGTCCTATCAACATGCTCAAACTGAGGATGGGGATAGACAGTTCCTGCTATGGGGTCAGAGATGCCTGAGGCAAGGGAGGCAAACTTGGTGTTCATGACTTTAACCTCACAGCTGACAAGTCAAAGTCACTCTCTTCAAATGTTCTCCCACTGAAGAAAACAGCAAGATGTTGCTGTCAAGTCACACAGCAATAATTCAACTCATGTGAACTTACTGGAGCTCTCTGTATGTAAATATACACACATATCAAGTGGTATCAACACTATCCAGTCACGACAGATACTGTACTGGCCTAATTAATAAACACCATCACCCCAACACTGTCAGACACCCCAACTAAACACCATCACCCCAACGACATGTCAGACACCCCAACTAAACACCATCACCCCAACACTGTCAGACACCCCAAATAAACACCATCACCCCAACACTGTCAGACACCCCAACTAAACACCATCACCCCAACGACATGTCAGACACCCCAACTAAACACCATCACCCCAACACTGTCAGACACCCCAACTAAACACCATCACCCCAACACTGTCAGACACCCCAAATAAACACCATCACCCCAACACTGTCAGACACCCCAACTAAACACCATCACCCCAACAACATGTCAGACACCCCAACTAAACACCATCAGCCCCAACAACACGTCAGACACCCCAACTAAACACCATCAGCCCCAACAAAACATCAGACACCCCAACTAAACACCATCAGCCCCAACAACATGTCAGACACCCCAACTAAACACCATCAGCCCCAACAACACGTCAGACACCCCAACTAAACACCATCAGCCCCAACAACATGTCAGACACCCCAACTAAACACCATCAGCCCCAACAACACGTCAGACACCCAAACTAAACACCATCAGCCCCAACAACACGTCAGACACCCCAACTAAACACCATCACCCCCAACAACATGTCAGACAGGTCCTACCAAGGTCCTACCATGTCAGATAGGTCCTACCAAGAATTAAACTCGGATTGTAGGATTCAAAGTCCTGAGTGATAACCTTTACAGCACAGAACCCTGTAATCAATACTCCGTGATGGGTTCAGATTTTACTCTCCTTGGTTCTCCGGAAAAACAGAGAAAATATTTTCTGGCCATAAACGGTGTCAACTGGGCTACCCTACCATGTAACAACTTGTAAATCCACATATTTCCATCACGATTGATGTGATGAGGGTGAAAAAATATCTGAAATATTTTCAGTTCATTGGGGGGTAGCAAGTTCTCAATTACCGTACTAGGCACTCATAGTATGCATTTCCTATAGGCTAGCCATTCATGTGTACCGAAGACTGCTCATCAACTCCCACCCACTTGTTTCTTTCACACACGACAATTTTAAAGTTGACAGGAGAGGAGTATGTCACTGCAAAATCAAGGTAGGTCCTACCGAGATTTGAACTCGGATCGCAGGATTCAGAGTCCTGAGTGCTAACCATTACACCATAGAACCCTGTACATAAATATTGTTGAAGTGTTCAGATTTTCCTGTCATTTGTTCACCCGATTAACAGCAAGAGATGAGATTATTGGTAGGCCATGTGAATAATTCAGCACAAAAGCTAGGAAGGTTCTACCGAGATTTGAACTCGGATCACTGGATTCAAAGTCCAGAGTGCTAACCATTACACCATAGAACCATATTCTTAACCAAATTTGGAATTTTACAGAAAAAAATGGACAGTCGTTCCTTCACGTGTTGCAAATACTTTCAACTGACAACAATATTTGGACAGCTGTCTTCTAGTTCAACAAGGAAGAATTATTCACATGGTAGGTCCGACCAAGACTTGAACTCAGATTGTAGGATTCAGAGTCCTGAGTGATAACCTTGACAGCACAGAACCCTGTAATCAATACTCTGTGATGGGTTCAGATTTACTCTCCTAGGTTCTCCGGAAAAACAGAGAAAATATTTTCTGGCCATAAACGGTATCAACTGGGCTACCCTACCATGTAACAACTTGTAAGTCCACATATTTCCAACACGATTGATGTGATGAGGGTGAAAAAAATCTGAAATATTTTCAGTTCATTGGGAGGTAGCAAGTTCTCAATTAACAAACCTACTAGGCACTCATAGTATGCATTTCCTGTAGGCTAGCCAGTCATGTGTACCAAAGACTGCTCATCAACTCCCACCCACTTGTTTCTTTCACACACGACAATTTTAAAGTTGACAGGAGAGGAGTATGTCACTGCAAAATCAAGGTAGGTCCTACCGAGATTTGAACTCGGATCGCAGGATTCAGAGTCCTGAGTGCTAACCATTACACCATAGAACCCTGTACATAAATATTGTTGAAGTGTTCAGATTTTCCTGTCATTTGTTCACCCGATTAACAGCAAGAGATGAGATTATTGGTAGGCCATGTGAATAATTCAGCACAAAAGCTAGGAAGGTTCTACCGAGATTTGAACTCGGATCACTGGATTCAAAGTCCAGAGTGCTAACCATTACACCATAGAACCATATTCTTAACCAAATTTGGAATTTTACAGAAAAAAATGGACAGTCGTTCCTTCACGTGTTGCAAATACTTTCAACTGACAACAATATTTGGACAGCTGTCTTCTAGTTCAACAAGGAAGAATTATTCACATGGTAGGTCCGACCAAGACTTGAACTCAGATAGTAGGATTCAGAGTCCTGAGTGATAACCTTGACAGCACAGAACCCTGTAATCAATACTCTGTGATGGGTTCAGATTTACTCTCCTAGGTTCTCCGGAAAAACAGAGAAAATATTTTCTGGCCATAAACGGTATCAACTGGGCTACCCTACCATGTAACAACTTGTAAGTCCACATATTTCCAACACGATTGATGTGATGAGGGTGAAAAAAATCGGAAATATTTTCAGTTCATTGGGAGGTAGCAAGTTCTCAATTAACAAAGCTACTAGGCACTCATAGTATGCATTTCCTGTAGGCTAGCCATTCATGTGTACCAAAGACTGCTCATCAACTCCCACCCACTTGTTTCTTTCACACACGACAATTTTAAAGTTGACAGGAGAGGAGTATGTCACTGCAAAATCGAGGTAGGTCCTACCGAGATTTGAACTCGGATCGCAGGATTCAGAGTCCTGAGTGCTAACCATTACACCATAGAACCCTGTACATAAATATTACTGAAGTGTTCAGATTTTCCTGTCATTTGTTCACCCGATTAACAGCAAGAGATGAGATTATTGGTAGGCCATGTGAATAATTCAGCACAAAAGCTAGGAAGGTTCTACCGAGATTTGAACTCGGATCACTGGATTCAAAGTCCAGAGTGCTAACCATTACACCATAGAACCATATTCTTAACCAAATTAGTAATTTTACAGAAAAAAATGGACAGTCGTTCCGTCACGTGTTGCAAATACTTTCAACTGACAACAATATTTGGACAGCTGTCTTCTAGTTCAACAAGGAAGAATTATTCACATGGTAGGTCCGACCAAGACTTGAACTCAGATTGTAGGATTCAGAGTCCTGAGTGATAACCTTGACAGCACAGAACCCTGTAATCAATACTCTGTGATGGGTTCAGATTTACTCTCCTAGGTTCTC
>NC_092091.1:83771656-83774156 GCF_045679555.1 Salvelinus alpinus | reverse complement strand
ATCAACTGGGCTACCCTACCATGTAACAACTTGTAAGTCCACATATTTCCAACACGATTGATGTGATGAGGGTGAAAAAAATCTGAAATATTTTTCGTTCATTGGGAGGTAGCAAGTTCTCAATTAACAAACCTACTAGGCACTCATAGTATGCATTACCTGCATTATCTGATCGCAGGATTCAGAGATCATTTGTTCACCCGATTAACAGCAAGAGATGAGATTATTGGTAGGCCATGTGAATAATTCAGCACAAAAGCTAGGAAGGTCCTACCGAGATTTGAACTCGGATCGCAGGATTCAGAGTCCTGAGTGCTAACCATTACACCATAGAACCCTGTACATAAATATTACTGAAGTGTTCAGATTTTCCTGTCATTTGTTCACCCGATTAACAGCAAGAGATGAGATTATTGGTAGGCCATGTGAATAATTCAGCACAAAAGCTAGGAAGGTTCTACCGAGATTTGAACTCGGATCACTGGATTCAAAGTCCAGAGTGCTAACCATTACACCATAGAACCATATTCTTAACCAAATTAGTAATTTTACAGAAAAAAATGGACAGTCGTTCCGTCACGTGTTGCAAATACTTTCAACTGACAACAATATTTGGACAGCTGTCTTCTAGTTCAACAAGGAAGAATTATTCACATGGTAGGTCCGACCAAGACTTGAACGCAGATTGTAGGATTCAGAGTCCTGAGTGATAACCTTGACAGCACAGAACCCTGTAATCAATACTCTGTGATGGGTTCAGATTTACTCTCCTAGGTTCTCCGGAAAAACAGAGAAAATATTTTCTGGCCATAAACGGTATCAACTGGGCTACCCTACCATGTAACAACTTGTAAGTCCACATATTTCCAACACGATTGATGTGATGAGGGTGAAAAAAATCTGAAATATTTTTGGTTCATTGGGAGGTAGCAAGTTCTCAATTAACAAACCTACTAGGCACTCATAGTATGCATTACCTGCATTACCTGCATTATCTGATCGCAGGATTCAGAGATCATTTGTTCACCCGATTAACAGCAAGAGATGAGATTATTGGTAGGCCATGTGAATAATTCAGCACAAAAGCTAGGAAGGTCCTACCGAGATTTGAACTCGGATCGCAGGATTCAGAGTCCTGAGTGCTAACCATTACACCATAGAACCCTGTACATAAATATTACTGAAGTGTTCAGATTTTCCTGTCATTTGTTCACCCGATTAACAGCAAGAGATGAGATTATTGGTAGGCCATGTGAATAATTCAGCACAAAAGCTAGGAAGGTTCTACCGAGATTTGAACTCGGATCACTGGATTCAAAGTCCAGAGTGCTAACCATTACACCATAGAACCATATTCTTAACCAAATTAGTAATTTTACAGAAAAAAATGGACAGTCGTTCCGTCACGTGTTGCAAATACTTTCAACTGACAACAATATTTGGACAGCTGTCTTCTAGTTCAACAAGGAAGAATTATTCACATGGTAGGTCCGACCAAGACTTGAACTCAGATTGTAGGATTCAGAGTCCTGAGTGATAACCTTGACAGCACAGAACCCTGTAATCAATACTCTGTGATGGGTTCAGATTTACTCTCCTAGGTTCTCCGGAAAAACAGAGAAAATATTTTCTGGCCATAAACGGTATCAACTGGGCTACCCTACCATGTAACAACTTGTAAGTCCACATATTTCCAACACGATTGATGTGATGAGGGTGAAAAAAATCTGAAATATTTTTGGTTCATTGGGAGGTAGCAAGTTCTCAATTAACAAACCTACTAGGCACTCATAGTATGCATTACCTGCATTACCTGCATTATCTGATCGCAGGATTCAGAGATCATTTGTTCACCCGATTAACAGCAAGAGATGAGATTATTGGTAGGCCATGTGAATAATTCAGCACAAAAGCTAGGAAGGTCCTACCGAGATTTGAACTCGGATCACAGGATTCAGAGTCCTGAGTGGTAACCATTACACCATAGAACCCTGTACATAAATATTACTGAAGTGTTCAGATTTTCCTGTCATTTGTTCACCCGATTAACAGCAAGAGATGAGATTATTGGTAGGCCATGTGAATAATTCAGCACAAAAGCTAGGAAGGTTCTACCGAGATTTGAACTCGGATCACTGGATTCAAAGTCCAGAGTGCTAACCATTACACCATAGAACCATATTCTTAACCAAATTAGTAATTTTACAGAAAAAAATGGACAGTCGTTCCGTCACGTGTTGCAAATACTTTCAACTGACAACAATATTTGGACAGCTGTCTTCTAGTTCAACAAGGAAGAATTATTCACATGGTAGGTCCGACCAAGACTTGAACTCAGATTGTAGGATTCAGAGTCCTGAGTGATAACCTTGACAGCACAGAACCCTGTAATCAATACTCTGTGATGGGTTCAGATTTACTCTCCTAGGTTCTCCGGAAAAACAGAGAAAATATTTTCTGGCCATAAACGGTATCAACTGGGCTACCCTAACATGTAACA
>NC_092091.1:83759156-83766656 GCF_045679555.1 Salvelinus alpinus | reverse complement strand
TGAGGGTGAAAAAAATCTGAAATATTTTTGGTTCATTGGGAGGTAGCAAGTTCTCAATTAACAAACCTACTAGGCACTCATAGTATGCATTACCTGCATTACCTGCATTATCTGATCGCAGGATTCAGAGATCATTTGTTCACCCGATTAACAGCAAGAGATGAGATTATTGGTAGGCCATGTGAATAATTCAGCACAAAAGCTAGGAAGGTCCTACCGAGATTTGAACTCGGATCGCAGGATTCAGAGTCCTGAGTGCTAACCATTACACCATAGAACCCTGTACATAAAAATTACTGAAGTGTTCAGATTTTCCTGTCATTTGTTCACCCGATTAACAGCAAGAGATGAGATTATTGGTAGGCCATGTGAATAATTCAGCACAAAAGCTAGGAAGGTTCTACCGAGATTTGAACTCGGATCACTGGATTCAAAGTCCAGAGTGCTAACCATTACACCATAGAACCATATTCTTAACCAAATTAGTAATTTTACAGAAAAAAATGGACAGTCGTTCCGTCACGTGTTGCAAATACTTTCAACTGACAACAATATTTGGACAGCTGTCTTCTAGTTCAACAAGGAAGAATTATTCACATGGTAGGTCCGACCAAGACTTGAACTCAGATTGTAGGATTCAGAGTCCTGAGTGATAACCTTGACAGCACAGAACCCTGTAATCAATACTCTGTGATGGGTTCAGATTTACTCTCCCAGGTTCTCCGGAAAAACAGAGAAAATATTTTCTGGCCATAAACGGTATCAACTGGGCTACCCTACCATGTAACAACTTGTAAGTCCACATATTTCCAACACGATTGATGTGATGAGGGTGAAAAAAATCTGAAATATTTTTGGTTCATTGGGAGGTAGCAAGTTCTCAATTAACAAACCTACTAAGCACTCATAGTATGCATTACCTGCATTACCTGCATTATCTGATCGCAGGATTCAGAGATGATTTGTTCACCCGATTAACAGCAAGAGATGAGATTATTGGTAGGCCATGTGAATAATTCAGCACAAAAGCTAGGAAGGTCCTACCGAGATTTGAACTCGGATCGCAGGATTCAGAGTCCTGAGTGCTAACCATTACACCATAGAACCCTGTACATAAATATTACTGAAGTGTTCAGATTTTCCTGTCATTTGTTCACCCGATTAACAGCAAGAGATGAGATTATTGGTAGGCCATGTGAATAATTCAGCACAAAAGCTAGGAAGGTCCTACCGAGATTTGAACTCGGATCACTGGATTCAAAGTCCAGAGTGCTAACCATTACACCATAGAACCATATTCTTAACCAAATTAGTAATTTTACAGAAAAAAATGGACAGTCGTTCCGTCACGTGTTGCAAATACTTTCAACTGACAACAATATTTGGACAGCTGTCTTCTAGTTCAACAAGGAAGAATTATTCACATGGTAGGTCCGACCAAGACTTGAACTCAGATAGTAGGATTCAGAGTCCTGAGTGATAACCTTGACAGCACAGAACCCTGTAATCAATACTCTGTGATGGGTTCAGATTTACTCTCCTAGGTTCTCCGGAAAAACAGAGAAAATATTTTCTGGCCATAAACGGTATCAACTGGGCTACCCTACCATGTAACAACTTGTAAGTCCACATATTTCCAACACGATTGATGTGATGAGGGTGAAAAAAATCTGAAATATTTTTGGTTCATTGGGAGGTAGCAAGTTCTCAATTAACAAACCTACTTGGCACTCATAGTATGCATTACCTGAAGGCTAGCCATTCATGTGTACCAAAGACTGCTCATCAACTCCCACCCACTTGTTTCTTTCACAAACGACAATTTTGAAGTTGACAGGAGAGGAGTATGTCACTGCAAAATCGAGGAAGGTCCTACCGAGATTTGAACTCGGATCGCAGGATTCAGAGTCCTGAGTGCTAACCATTACACCATAGAACCCTGTACATAAATATTACTGAAGTGTTCAGATTTTCCTGTCATTTGTTCACCCGATTAACAGCAAGAGATGAGATTATTGGTAGGCCATGTGAATAATTCAGCACAAAAGCTAGGAAGGTTCTACCGAAATTTGAACTCGGATCACTGGATTCAAAGTCCAGAGTGCTAACCATTACACCATAGAACCATATTCTTAACCAAATTAGTAATTTTACAGAAAAAAATGGACAGTCGTTCCTTCACGTGTTGCAAATACTTTCAACTGACAACAATATTTGGACAGCTGTCTTCTAGTTCAACAAGGAAGAATTATTCACATGGTAGGTCCGACCAAGACTTGAACTCAGATTGTAGGATTCAGAGTCCTGAGTGATAACCTTGACAGCACAGAACCCTGTAATCAATACTCTGTGATGGGTTCAGATTTACTCTCCTAGGTTCTCCGGAAAAACAGAGAAAATATTTTCTGGCCATAAACGGTATCAACTGGGCTACCCTACCATGTAACAACTTGTAAGTCCACATATTTCCAACACGATTGATGTGATGAGGGTGAAAAAAATCTGAAATATTTTCAGTTCATTGGGAGGTAGCAAGTTCTCAATTAACAAACCTACTAGGCACTCATAGTATGCATTACCTGCATTACCTGCATTATCTGATCGCAGGATTCAGAGATCATTTGTTCACCCGATTAACAGCAAGAGATGAGATTATTGGTAGGCCATGTGAATAATTCAGCACAAAAGCTAGGAAGGTCCTACCGAGATTTGAACTCGGATCGCAGGATTCAGAGTCCTGAGTGCTAACCATTACACCATAGAACCCTGTACATAAATATTACTGAAGTGTTCAGATTTTCCTGTCATTTGTTCACCCGATTAACAGCAAGAGATGAGATTATTGGTAGGCCATGTGAATAATTCAGCACAAAAGCTAGGAAGGTTCTACCGAGATTTGAACTCGGATCACTGGATTCAAAGTCCAGAGTGCTAACCATTACACCATAGAACCATATTCTTAACCAAATTAGTAATTTTACAGAAAAAAATGGACAGTCGTTCCGTCACGTGTTGCAAATACTTTCAACTGACAACAATATTTGGACAGCTGTCTTCTAGTTCAACAAGGAAGAATTATTCACATGGTAGGTCCGACCAAGACTTGAACTCAGATTGTAGGATTCAGAGTCCTGAGTGATAACCTTGACAGCACAGAACCCTGTAATCAATACTCTGTGATGGGTTCAGATTTACTCTCCTAGGTTCTCCGGAAAAACAGAGAAAATATTTTCTGGCCATAAACGGTATCAACTGGGCTACCCTACCATGTAACAACTTGTAAGTCCACATATTTCCAACACGATTGATGTGATGAGGGTGAAAAAAATCTGAAATATTTTTGGTTCATTGGGAGGTAGCAAGTTCTCAATTAACAAACCTACTAGGCACTCATAGTATGCATTACCTGCATTACCTGCATTATCTGATCGCAG
The DNA here is from genome assembly GCF_045679555.1 of Salvelinus alpinus. NCBI lineage: Eukaryota > Metazoa > Chordata > Actinopteri > Salmoniformes > Salmonidae > Salvelinus > Salvelinus alpinus. The sequence continues at coordinate 83,763,222 of NC_092091.1, read as the reverse complement.
GATTCAGAGATCATTTGTTCACCCGATTAACAGCAAGAGATGAGATTATTGGTAGGCCATGTGAATAATTCAGCACAAAAGCTAGGAAGGTCCTACCGAGATTTGAACTCAGATCGCAGGATTCAGAGTCCTGAGTGCTAACCATTACACCATAGAACCCTGTACATAAATATTACTGAAGTGTTCAGATTTTCCTGTCATTTGTTCACCCGATTAACAGCAAGAGATGAGATTATTGGTAGGCCATGTGAATAATTCAGCACAAAAGCTAGGAAGGTTCTACCGAGATTTGAACTCGGATCACTGGATTCAAAGTCCAGAGTGCTAACCATTACACCATAGAACCATATTCTTAACCAAATTAGTAATTTTACAGAAAAAAATGGACAGTCGTTCCGTCACGTGTTGCAAATACTTTCAACTGACAACAATATTTGGACAGCTGTCTTCTAGTTCAACAAGGAAGAATTATTCACATGGTAGGTCCGACCAAGACTTGAACTCAGATTGTAGGATTCAGAGTCCTGAGTGATAACCTTGACAGCACAGAACCCTGTAATCAATACTCTGTGATGGGTTCAGATTTACTCTCCTAGGTTCTCCGGAAAAACAGAGAAAATATTTTCTGGCCATAAACGGTATCAACTGGGCTACCCTAACATGTAACAACTTGTAAGTCCACATATTTCCAACACGATTGATGTGATGAGGGTGAAAAAAATCTGAAATATTTTTGGTTCATTGGGAGGTAGCAAGTTCTCAATTAACAAACCTACTAGGCACTCATAGTATGCATTACCTGCATTACCTGCATTATCTGATCGCAGGATTCAGAGATCATTTGTTCACCCTGATTAACAGCAAGAGATGAGATTATTGGTAGGCCATGTGAATAATGTCAGCACAAAAGCTAGGAAGGTCCTACCGAGATTTGAACTCGGATCGCAGGATTCAGAGTCCTGAGTGCTAACCATTACACCATAGAACCCTGTACATAAATATTACTGAAGTGTTCAGATTTTCCTGTCATTTGTTCACCCGATTAACAGCAAGAGATGAGATTATTGGTAGGCCATGTGAATAATTCAGCACAAAAGCTAGGAAGGTTCTACCGAGATTTGAACTCGGATCACTGGATTCAAAGTCCAGAGTGCTAACCATTACACCATAGAACCATATTCTTAACCAAATTAGTAATTTTACAGAAAAAAATGGACAGTCGTTCCGTCACGTGTTGCAAATACTTTCAACTGACAACAATATTTGGACAGCTGTCTTCTAGTTCAACAAGGAAGAATTATTCACATGGTAGGTCCGACCAAGACTTGAACTCAGATTGTAGGATTCAGAGTCCTGAGTGATAACCTTGACAGCACAGAACCCTGTAATCAATACTCTGTGATGGGTTCAGATTTACTCTCCTAGGTTCTCCGGAAAAACAGAGAAAATATTTTCTGGCCATAAACGGTATCAACTGGGCTACCCTACCATGTAACAACTTGTAAGTCCACATATTTCCAACACGATTGATGTGATGAGGGTGAAAAAAATCTGAAATATTTTTGGTTCATTGGGAGGTAGCAAGTTCTCAATTAACAAACCTACTAGGCACTCATAGTATGCATTACCTGCATTACCTGCATTATCTGATCGCAGGATTCAGAGATCATTTGTTCACCCGATTAACAGCAAGAGATGAGATTATTGGTAGGCCATGTGAATAATTCAGCACAAAAGCTAGGAAGGTCCTACCGAGATTTGAACTCGGATCGCAGGATTCAGAGTCCTGAGTGCTAACCATTACACCATAGAACCCTGTACATAAATATTACTGAAGTGTTCAGATTTTCCTGTCATTTGTTCACCCGATTAACAGCAAGAGATGAGATTATTGGTAGGCCATGTGAATAATTCAGCACAAAAGCTAGGAAGGTTCTACCGAGATTTGAACTCGGATCACTGGATTCAAAGTCCAGAGTGCTAACCATTACACCATAGAACCATATTCTTAACCAAATTAGTAATTTTACAGAAAAAAATGGACAGTCGTTCCGTCACGTGTTGCAAATACTTTCAACTGACAACAATATTTGGACAGCTGTCTTCTAGTTCAACAAGGAAGAATTATTCACATGGTAGGTCCGACCAAGACTTGAACTCAGATAGTAGGATTCAGAGTCCTGAGTGATAACCTTGACAGCACAGAACCCTGTAATCAATACTCTGTGATGGGTTCAGATTTACTCTCCTAGGTTCTCCGGAAAAACAGAGAAAATATTTTCTGGCCATAAACGGTATCAACTGGGCTACCCTACCATGTAACAACTTGTAAGTCCACATATTTCCAACACGATTGATGTGATGAGGGTGAAAAAAATCTGAAATATTTTTGGTTCATTGGGAGGTAGCAAGTTCTCAATTAACAAACCTACTAGGCACTCATAGTATGCATTACCTGAAGGCTCGCCATTCATGTGTACCAAAGACTGCTCATCAACTCCCACCCACTTGTTTCCTTCACACACGACAATTTTAAAGTTGACAGGAGAGGAGTATGTCACTGCAAAATCGAGGTAGGTCCTACCGAGATTTGAACTCGGATCGCAGGATTCAGAGTCCTGAGTGCTAACCATTACACCATAGAACCCTGTACATAAATATTACTGAAGTGTTCAGATTTTCCTGTCATTTGTTCACCCGATTAACAGCAAGAGATGAGATTATTGGTAGGCCATGTGAATAATTCAGCACAAAAGCTAGGAAGGTTCTACCGAGATTTGAACTCGGATCACTGGATTCAAAGTCCAGAGTGCTAACCATTACACCATAGAACCATATTCTTAACCAAATTAGTAATTTTACAGAAAAAAATGGACAGTCGTTCCGTCACGTGTTGCAAATACTTTCAACTGACAACAATATTTGGACAGCTGTCTTCTAGTTCAACAAGGAAGAATTATTCACATGGTAGGTCCGACCAAGACTTGAACTCAGATTGTAGGATTCAGAGTCCTGAGTGATAACCTTGACAGCACAGAACCCTGTAATCAATACTCTGTGATGGGTTCAGATTTACTCTCCTAGGTTCTCCGGAAAAACAGAGAAAATATTTTCTGGCCATAAACGGTATCAACTGGGCTACCCTACCATGTAACAACTTGTAAGTCCACATATTTCCAACACGATTGATGTGATGAGGGTGAAAAAAATCTGAAATATTTTTGGTTCATTGGGAGGTAGCAAGTTCTCAATTAACAAACCTACTAGGCACTCATAGTATGCATTACCTGCATTACCTGCATTATCTGATCGCAGGATTCAGAGATGATTTGTTCACCCGATTAACAGCAAGAGATGAGATTATTGGTAGGCCATGTGAATAATTCAGCACAAAAGCTAGGAAGGTCCTACCGAGATTTGAACTCAGATCGCAGGATTCAGAGTCCTGAGTGCTAACCATTACACCATAGAACCCTGTACATAAATATTGCTGAAGTGTTCAGATTTTCCTGTCATTTGTTCACCCGATTAACAGCAAGAGATGAGATTATTGGTAGGCCATGTGAATAATTCAGCACAAAAGCTAGGAAGGTCCTACCGAGATTTGAACTCGGATCACTGGATTCAAAGTCCAGAGTGCTAACCATTACACCATAGAACCATATTCTTAAGCAAATTAGTAATTTTACAGAAAAAAATGGACAGTCGTTCCGTCACGTGTTGCAAATACTTTCAACTGACAACAATATTTGGACAGCTGTCTTCTAGTTCAACAAGGAAGAATTATTCACATGGTAGGTCCGACCAAGACTTGAACTCAGATTGTAGGATTCAGAGTCCTGAGTGATAACCTTGACAGCACAGAACCCTGTAATCAATACTCTGTGATGGGTTCAGATTTACTCTCCTAGGTTCTCCGGAAAAACAGAGAAAATATTTTCTGGCCATAAACGGTATCAACTGGGCTACCCTACCATGTAACAACTTGTAAGTCCACATATTTCCAACACGATTGATGTGATGAGGGTGAAAAAAATCTGAAATATTTTTGGTTCATTGGGAGGTA
>NC_092091.1:83749184-83759056 GCF_045679555.1 Salvelinus alpinus | reverse complement strand
GCCTCTACCCCGGGTCCGGGATCACCCCCCACCCCCCCCACACACTGATTAGCATAGCTAGCATAGCTTCACAAGTAGATAGTAGCATCTAAATATCATTAAATCACAAGTCCAAGACACCAGATGAAAGATACAGATCTTGTGAATAAAGCCACCATTTCAGATTTTTAAAATGTTTTACAGGGAAGACAAAATATGTAAATCTATTAGCTAAACACGTTAGCAAAATACACCACTATTCTAACTCCATCAGTTTCTTACTCCTTCAGGTGCTATCACCAATTCGGCTCAACTAAGATATTGATAGCCACTAACCAAGAAAAAACCTCTTCAGATGACAGTCTGATAACATATTCATGGTATAGGATAGTTTTTGTTAGAAAAAAGTGCATATTTCAGGTAGAAATCACAGTTTACAATTGCACCGACCATCACAAGACGACTAGAATTACTATAGAGAGCAACGTGTATGACCAATTTACTCTTAATAAAACATTTCATAAGAATAGACAAAGCATAGCAATGGAAAGACCCAGATCTTGTGATTCCAGACAATATTTCAGATTTTCTAAGCGTTTTACAGCGAAAACACAATAAATCGATAAGTTAGCATACCACATGTGAAAACGTTACCAGAGCATCGATTCCAGCCAAAGAGCGCTATAACGTAATCACCGCCAAAATATATTAATTTTTTCACTAACCTTCTCAGAATTCTTCCGATGACACTCCTGTAACATCATTTTACAACATACATATACAGTTTGTTCGAAAAGGTGCATATTTAGCCATACAAAACCGTGGTTACACAATAAAAATACTAGGAAATCAAGCCTCAATATGTCTGACGTCATCTATCAGAGTGATCTAGTTTAATTGAAAGCTAATCATATACTTGACTAAAAAATACAGGGTTGACAGGAATCGAAAGACAAATTAGTTCTTAATGCAACCGCTGACTTACATTTTTAAAATTATCCTTACTTTTCAATACAGGGTTCGCCAAGTGACGCGATAACAAACAAAATGGCGAAATATGCGTTTAAAATATTTCGACAGAACAACGATTTATCATATTAAATATTGCTTACTTTGAGCTGTTCTTCCATCAGATTCTTGGGCAATGTATCCTTTCTATGTTGTAATCTTCTTTTGGTCGATAGATGTCCTCTGTCCTTGGAAATATCCACTAACGATCGAACGGGACCACAAAACGTGTCCAAAGTTTCAGAGTGCACAACAAAGAAATTCCTCAAAATCGCACTAAACGGATATAAATTGCTATAAAACGGTTCAAATTAACTACATTATGATGTTTTTAACAACTATAACGACTGAAAACATGACCGGAGAAATATTGCTGGTTAGACAACGATTTGGAATGAGGCAAGTCCGATGTCCTTCACGCTTCAGGCGCGCGACGAGAAAGGGAGGTCCCTATACATTTTGTGGTTTTATAATGGCTGTGATTGTGCAATCGATTCCATTCAAAACGTGATGACGTACAGACACCCAGAGGAAGACGTAGGCAGTGTCGGTTTCTTCATAGCATTCACTGTCGCCTTAAAAACAGACTCCAGATCAGGGGTAAAAATTTCTGAAATCTGACCCCTGTCATGAAAAGTGCTGTAGATATTGTTCTGTACCACTCAGAGACAAAATTCCAACTTCTATAGAAACTAGAAAGTGTTTTCTATCCAATAATAACAATAATATGCATATTGTACGATCAAGAATTTAGCACGAGGCAGTTTAATTTGGAGACCCAAATATGCTAATGCGGAACAGCACCCCCTATAGTTGCAAGAAGTTAATCTCACTGATCCTCATGTTGTTGTTGTCACAGTGGATCTGTTATGATGACCAACCCTAACTCCTCCCCCTCTCCTCCCTTCCCCCCTCCCCCCTCCCCTTGCTTCACCTCTCCCCCCCTCCCCTCGCTTCCCCTCACCTCTCCCCCCGCTTCACTTCACCTCTCCCCCCTCCCCTCGCTTCCCCTCACCTCTCCCCTCTCCCCCCGCTTCCCCTCACCTCTCCCCTCTCCCCCCTCCCCTCGCTTCCCCTCACCCCTCCCCCCTCCCCTCCCTTCACCTCTCCCCCCCTCACCTCTCCTCTCACAGTGGATCTGTGTGCCATTTATGATGACCAACCCAAACTCCATGGACATCACTCTGACCGCATTCAACGAGACGTTCCAGGCCCCCTGGGTCGGCAAGCTGGAGCTGAGAGACGCGGGGAAGTGGATTGACGACTTCATGGTTCTGGTGAGTGACCCGAAAACACACAGACGCACGCACAGATGTAGCTACACACACACACACAAGTATCATAGGTACACACACTAACTTGCGGCTGACGTCGATGTTGATGATGACACTGCTCCCAATTGTGGTTATTGATGAGGTTGTGTTTGTGCCATTGCATGTGGCTGTGCAGACCAATGCCAGACCCACATGGTTTGCCACATGAAGGGCAGGTGAATTCTCCACCAGAGAGCTGCACCATGGTATAGCCGTGCACGCCATTCCATTCTCCTCTCTGGGAGCCTTTGGCTCCGTCGTTGTGCCTTTTCACTGCTGCACAGGGTCTGTTTTTATCCTCTCTGTACTCAGAGAAGATCTCTGTCGTTGTGCCTTTTCACTGCTGCACAGGGTCTGTTTTTATCCTCTCTGTACTCAGAGAAGATCTCTGTCGTTGTGCCTTTTCACTGCTGCACAGGGTCTGTTTTTATCCTCTCTGTACTCAGAGAAGATCTCTGTCGTTGTGCCTTTTCACTGCTGCACAGGGTCTGTTTTTATCCTCTCTGTACTCAGAGAAGATCTCTGTCGTTGTGCCTTTTCACTGCTGCACAGGGTCTGTTTTTATCCTCTCTGTACCCAGAGAAGATCTCTGTCGTTGTGCCTTTTCACTGCTGCACAGGGTCTGTTTTTATCCTCTCTGTACTCAGAGAAGATCTCTGTCGTTGTGCCTTTTCACTGCTGCACAGGGTCTGTTTTTATCCTCTCTGTACTCAGAGAAGATCTCTGTCTTTCTGCTGTACTTCAAATCATGTTGCCACCTTACGGATGTCCCTGACTGTCCTTAATAACTCTACAAATAATCATGTATGTGTTTTAATGTAGTTTATCACATCAGATGTGTTTTCAAATCGATGTAAAGAAATACCACTGGAGTAACAATCAAGTGTCATAAATGAAACCAATCAAACTGTTTCGATTGTGACCATTTTAGTTTTGATCATTGAAACTTATTTTGGACTTTAAATGAATCCCCATAGCTAAGATATGACTCGCAGCTATATTTTGGACTGATATACATCCCCCCCAAAACATATTTTTAGTCCCAAAAGCATTAGAAATATATATTTTCAGTATTGATACTTCTTAAAAATACAGAAGATTTATTAACTTGTTCACAAATTTTCTTTGAAATGTTGGCAGACTCACCATGTGGCCGTGATGCAGAGGAATGCAATCCCATTTCCTGATTACAATTGTAGGGGTGTGGCTTATTAAGGCACATTCATTCTACAGTCTTTAATGTGTCGGTAGTGTCATCAAAACTGGGAACAACATTCAGATCAGCATGTTTCCATTTAATAATAGAACAACTCAAGATGATCTATTGAAGTCCTAGTTTTGAAGAATTATAAAAATCATTATTTGTTTTATTGTCAAACAAGAATTTTAGGAGCCAGGGTGGGAGACCGCCACCTCCCAATATAAATAGGTACAGTAAATAAACAATGGTTTTGTACTATATTAATTCACCGATGTGTCTGTTATTGCCTTGGAATGGACTAGAATATGTCATGATATAAAGAAATGACCTAAATGATTTTATATTTTTGTAAATAGTTGTCTTTTTTTTTTACTGGGGAACCACTTCTGTAGAATGACCCATATATTTGTGAAGCATTTTAAAACAGCCTCATTTTCCTGATAAGTGTCGATTGTTCCATAGAATTAGAACGAATAGAATAGAACAGTTTACCTGTTAAATTGCCATGGTCAGAGCTTCCAAGCCCATTCTACTCATTCTAATTCTACGGGTTGTTGTCTCCCTTTGGGGTCTTAGACTTCTGGCCTATCAGCTGTTCTCCTGGTGTCCCACCTCATTAAAAGTATATATTCACTATATTCTCTAAATGACAAAACAGACACCTTGATGAAGGCGTAGGACAATACACATTGGTGTAATTTAATAATGGCCTAGCCCGTTCATTAAAGGCTTTTTAAAATGTCAAACCCACACGAGTGGCTGGACGTGGATTTGTTTACGCCACTTAGCACCTGTTAGTGATGAGATGTTGTGTTCTCAGGCTCTGGGAGGCCTGGCCTATCAGGCCTTCTACCAGAGGATCCTATCAGCGTCGTCCTACACCCAGGCTCAGGTCACCTGCTTCGCCTCCTCAGCTTTCTGCCTGGTGCTGGGCATCCCGTCTGTCTTGGTGGGGGCTGTCGCTGCATCCACAGGTAACACACTCACTCACACTCTCTCACACCTCTCACTCTCTCTCTCACACACACACACACACACACACACACACACACACACACACACACACACACACACACACACACACACACACACACACACACACACACACACACACACACACACACACACACACACACACACACACACACACACACACACACACACACACACACACACACACACACACACACACACACACACCTCTCTTAGTGAGGGTTTGTGACAGAACAGTATAACTCCACAGGAAGTGTCTGTTTTAATGCAACAAGCCCAAAATGGCCACCCAGTTGTTGCACTAGAAATGGGTCAGTGAGGGTTTGTGAACCTACAATGAAAAGGTGTGTGTTCTTTCACAAACTGGACCAACGACTAATGTTTCTTAATGTGTTGTGTTGTTCAGACTGGAACCTGACTAGCTATGGTTCTCCGACCCCATACGAGCGCGGCCAGGCCGGATCCATCCTCCCCATCGCCCTGCAGTACCTCACCCCCTCCTACGTCTCCATCATCGGCATCGGGGCCGTCGCTGCCGCCGTGATGTCATCCATGGACTCCGCCCTCCTCAGCTCCGCCTCCATGTTCTCCTCCAACATCTACAAGAATATCATCAGGAATCAGGTCGGAAAACATTACGAAACGTCACTTCGTTGTTGTTTCAACGTTGTTTCAATGTAACTTCAACGTCACACACACACACACACACACACACACACACACGTCTCCATTTGGCCCTCATGCTGTTCTAGGAGACAGAGGATGTTACCATTTTTGGAGGATTTTGAATTCAAATGTATCTTGGGAAAGATGTTTTTCGTTCCTGTTTTTCTCTGTTGGGGGTCTGAAAACGAGGGCTTTTGATTGGTTAAGAGCATTATGTATAGACGACCTTGTGTTGTGTGGGCAGCTGCATAATATTTACAGCCAATCACTATTACACATTATACACACATGCCTACTGCCAGCTTATCTAACCACTATATTACACATTATACACACATGCCTACTGCCAGATTATCTAACCACTATATTACACATTATACACACATGCCTACTGCCGGCTTTGAGAAGTAATGGGGCCTATTCAAAGACTGACTGACTGTGTGTCTGTGTGTCTGTCTGTCTGTGTCTCACTGTGTTTTGTTGTTGTTCAACACTTTGGTCTTGAACGCTAATTTAATTGTTTCCATTCAGTCCGACCGTGGAATGTTACCCATAATGCACTGTACAATATAGGGCAGCGTTCAAAGATGAACAACTGTAGCTACATTATTCAATGCTGTTAGTGAGGGATGTTCTCTTGATAAGTGTGTGAATTAGAAAAACATTCTGTCCTGCTAACCATTCAAAATGTAACGAGTACTTTTGAGTTTCAGGGAAAATGTAAGAAGTAAAAAGTACAACATTTTCTTTAGGAATGTAGTGAAGTAAAGTACAGTTATAAAAAGTAAAATACAGTTACCCCAAAAAACGACTTTAAAAAAACTACTTAAGTAGTACTTTCAAGTATTTTTACACCACTGGCTACAGTGTATATACACTGCTCAAAAAAATAAAGGGAACACTAAAATAACACATCCTAGATCTGAATGAATGAAATATTCTTATTAAATACTTTTTTCTTTACATAGTTGAATGTGCTGACAACAAAATCACACAAAAATGATCAATGGAAATCAAATTTATCATGGAGGTCTGGATTTGGAGTCACACTCAAAATTAAAGTGGAAAACCACACTACAGGCTGATCCAACTTTGATGTAATGTCCTTAAAACAAGTCAAAATTAGGCTCAGTAGTGTGTGTGGCCTCCACGTGCCTGTATGACCTCCCTACAACGCCTGGGCATGCTCCTGATGAGGTGGCGGATGGTCTCCTGAGGGATCTCCTCCCAGACCTGGACTAAAGCATCCGCCAACTCCTGGACAGTCTGTGGTGCAACGTGGCGTCGGTGGATGGAGCGAGACATGATGTCCCAGATGTGCTCAATTGGATTCAGGTCTGGGGAACGGGCGGGCCAGTCCATAGCATCAATGCCTTCCTCTTGCAGGAACTGCTGACACACTCCAGCCACATGAGGTCTAGCATCGTCTTGCATTAGGAGGAACCCAGGGCCAACCGCACCAGCATATGGTCTCACAAGGAGTCTGAGGGTCTCATCTCGGTACCTAATGGCAGTCAGGCTACCTCTGAGGAGCACATGGAGGGCTGTGCGGCCCCCCAAAGAAATGCCACCCCACACCATGACTGACCCACCGCCAAACCGGTCATGCTGGAGGATGTTGCAGGCAGCAGAACGTTCTCCACGGCGTCTCCAGACTCTGTCACGTCTGTCACATGTGATCAGTGTGAACCTGCTTTCATCTGTGAAGAGCACAGGGCGCCAGTGGCGAATTTGCCAATCTTGGTGTTCTCTGGCAAATGCCAAACGTCCTGCACGGTGTTGGGCTGTAAGCACAACCCCCACCTGTGGACGTTGGGCCCTCATACCACCCTCATGGAGTCTGTTTCTGACCGTTTGAGCAGACACATGCACATTTGTGGCCTGCTGGAGGTCATTTTGCAGGGCTCTGCACAAAGGCGGAGGTAGCGGTCCTGCTGCTGGGTTGTTGCCCTCCTACGGCCTCCTCCACGTCTCCTGATGTACTGGCCTGTCTCCTGGTAGCGCCTCCATGCTCTGGACACTACGCTGACAGACACAGCAAACCTTCTTGCCACAGCTTGCATTGATGTGCCATCCTGGATGAGCTGCACTACCTGAGCCACTTGTGTGGGTTGTAGACTCCGTCTCATGCTACCACTAGAGTGAAAGCACCGCCAGCATTCAAAAGTGACCAAAACATCAGCCAGGAAGCATAGGAACTGAGAAGTGGTCTGTGGTCACCACCTGCAGAACCACTCCTTTATTGGGGGTGTCTTGCTAATTGCCTATAATTTCCACCTGTTGTCTATTCCATTTGCACAACAGCATGTGAAATGTATTGTCAATCAGTGTTGCTTCCTAAGTGGACAGTTTGATTTCACAGAAGTGTGATTGACTTGGAGTTACATTGTGTTGTTTAAGTGTTCCCTTTATTTTTTTGAGCAGTGTATAACATAGTGGCTATAAGGCTGGTCGACCTCAACCTATAACACTGTACAGGAATATATATAACATAGTGACTATAAGGCTGGTCGACCTCAACCTATAACACTGTACAGGAATATATATAACATAGTGGCTATAAGGCTGGTCGACCTCAACCTATAACACTGTACAGGAATATATATAACATAGTGGCTATAAGGCTGGTCGACCTCAACCTATAACACTGTACAGGAATATATATAACATAGTGGCTATAAGGCTGGTCGACCTCAACCTATAACACTGTACAGGAATATATATAACATAGTGGCTATAAGGCTGGTCGACCTCAACCTATAACACTGTACAGGAATATATATAACATAGTGGCTATAAGGCTGGTCGACCTCAACTTATAACACTGTACAGGAATATATATAACATAGTGGCTATAAGGCTGGTCGACCTCAACTTATAACACTGTACAGGAATATATATAACATAGTGACTATAAGGCTGGTCGACCTCAACCTATAACACTGTACAGGAATATATATAACATAGTGGCTATAAGGCTGGTCGACCTCAACCTATAACACTGTACAGGAATATATATAACATAGTGGCTATAAGGCTGGTCGACCTCAACCTATAACACTGTACAGGAATATATATAACATAGTGACTATAAGGCTGGTCGACCTCAACTTATAACACTGTACAGGAATATACAGTGGGGAGAACAAGTATTTGATACACTGCCGTTTTTGCAGGTTTTCCTACTTACAAAGCATGTAGAGGTCTGTAATTTTTATCATAGGTACACTTCAACTGTGAGAGACGGAATCTAAAACAAAAATCCTGAAAATCACATTGTATGATTTTTAAGTAATTAATTAGCATTTTATTGCATGACATAAGTATTTGATACATCAGAAAAGCAGAACTTAATATTTAGTACAGAAACTTTTGTTTGCAATTACAGAGATCATACATTTCCTGTAGTTTTTGACCAGGTTTGCACGCACTGCAGCAGGGATTTTGGCCCACTCCTCCATACAGACCTTCTCCAGATCCTTCACGTTTCGGGGCTGTCGCTGGGCAATACGGACTTTCAGCTCCCTCCAAAAATGTTCTATTGGGTTCAGGTCTGGAGACTGGCTAGGCCACTCCAGGACCTTGAGATGCTTCTTACGGAGCCACTCCTTAGTTACCATGGTTGTGTGTTTCAGGTCGTTGTCATGCTGGAAGACCCAGCCACGACCCATCTTCAATGCTCTTACTGAGGGAAGGAGGTTGTTGGCCAAGATCTCACGATACATGGCCCCATCCATCCTCCCCTCAATACGGTGCAGTCGTCCTGTCCCCTTTGCAGAAAAGCATCCCCAAAGAATGATGTTTCCACCTCCGTGCTTCACGGTTGGGATGGTGTTCTTGGGGTTGTACTCATCCTTCTTCTTCCTCCAAACACGGCGAGTGGAGTTTAGACCAAAAAGCTCTATTTTTGTCTCATCAGACCACATGACCTTCTCCCATTCCTCCTCTGGATCATCCAGATGGTCATTGGCAAACTTCAGACGGGCCTGGACATGCGCTGGCTTGAGCAGGGGGACCTTATGTGCGCTGCAGGATTTTAATCCATGACGGCGTAGTGTGTTACTAATGGTTTTCTTTGAGACTGTGGTCCCAGCTCTCTTCAGGTCATTGACCAGGTCCTGCCATGTAGTTCTGGGCTGATCCCTCACCTTCCTCATGATCATTGATGCCCCACGAGGTGAGATCTTGCATGGAGCCCCAGACCGAGGGTGATTGACCGTCATCTTGAACTTCTTCCATTTTCTAATAATTGCGCCAACAGTTGTTGCCTTCTCACCAAGCTGCTTGCCTATTGTCCTGTAGCACATCCCAGCCTTGTGCAGGTCTACAATTTTATCCCTGATGTCCTTACACAGCTCTCTGGTCTTGGCCATTGTGGAGAGGTTGGAGTCTGTTTGATTGAGTGTGTGGACAGGGGTCTTTTATACAGGTAACAAGTTCAAACAGGTGCAGTTAATACAGGTAATGAGTGGAGAACAGGAGGGCGTCTTAAAGAAAAACTAACAGGTCTGTGAGAGCCGGAATTCTTACTGGTTGGTAGGTGATCAAATACTTATGTCATGCAATAAAATGCTAATTAATTACTTAAAAATCATACAATGTGATATTCAGGATTTTTGTTTTAGATTCCGTCTCTCACAGTTTAAGTGTACCTATGATAAAAATTACAGACCTCTACATGCTTTGTAAGTAGGAAAACCTGCAAAATCGGC
>NC_092091.1:83729168-83749084 GCF_045679555.1 Salvelinus alpinus | reverse complement strand
CCCCCCTCCCCTCCCAGGGTGTGTGGACACTAAAGCATCTCTTCTACTGTAACATTTGACCTCTCCCCTCCCAGGGTGTGTGGAATCCGCGTAAGATCCAGAACCCGGACTACTTTGAGGACCTGTCTCCGTTCCAGATGAGGTCATTCAGAGCCGTGGGGCTGGAGCTCTGGTCGATGACGTCAGAGATCTACTTCGATAACTTCATCATCACTTCCTATAAAGAGGTGGCCGATCGCTGGGCTGGAGACAGCTGGGGACTCAAGAAACTGGTGGCTAGTGCCAACGAGGTGTGTATGACACACACACACACTCAGCGTACATTTATATATACACACACAGATGGATATATATATAACACATACACATGTTGTATAAAAAGTTGGCTGATCGCTGGGCTGAAGACAGCTGGGTACTTAAGAAACTACTGGCTAGTGCCAAAGAGGTACACACACCTATATATATATATACACACACACACACACACACGTAGATAGACTCAGCAAAAAAAGAAACGTCCCTTTTTCAGGACCCTGTCTTTCAAAGATAATTCATAAAAATCCAAATAACTTCACAGATCTTCATTGTAAAGGGTTTAAACACTGTTTCTCATGCTTTTTCAATGAAACATAAACAATTAATGAACATGCACCTATGTAACGGTCTTTAAGACACTAACAGCTTACAGATGGTAGGCAATTAAGGTCACAGTTATGAAAACTTAGGACACTAAAGAGGCCTTTCAACTGACTGTGAAAAACACCAAAAGAAAGATGCCCAGGGTCCCTGCTCATATGCGTGTACGTGCCTTAGTCATGCTGCAAGGAGGCATGAGGACTGCAGATGTGGCCAGGGCAATAAATTGCAATGTCCGTACTGTGAGACGCCTAAGACAGCGCTACAGGGAGACAGGACGGACAGCTAATCGTCCTCACAGTGGCAGACCACGTGTAACAACACCTGCACAGGATCGGTACATCCGAACATCACACCTGGGGGACAGGTACAGGATGGCAACAACAACTGTCCGAGTTACACCAGGAACGCACAATCCCTCCATCAGTGCTCAGACTGTCTGGATTAGGCTGAGAGAGGCTGGACTGAGGGCTTGTAGGCCTGTTGTAACGCAGGTCCTCACCAGACACCAGACAAACCCACCGTCTCTGGACCAGACAGGACTGTCAAAAAAGTGCTCTTCACTAACGGGTCGCGGTTTTGTCTCACCAGGGGTGATGGTCTGATTTGCGGTTATCGTTATAGGAATGAGCGTTACACCGAGGCCTGTACTCTGGAGCGGGATCGATTTGGAGGCGGAGGGTCCGTCATGGTCTGGGGCGGTGTGTCACAGCATCATCGGATTGGGCTTGTTGTCATTGCAGGCAATCTCAATGCTGTGCGCTACAGGGAATACATCCTCCTCCCTCATGTGGTACCCTTCCTGCAGGCTCATCCTGACATGACCCTCCAGCATGACAATGACACCAGCCATATTGCTCGTTCTGTGCGTGATTTCCTGCAAGACAGGAATGTCAGTGTTCTGCCATGGCCAGCGAAGAGCCCGGATCTCAATCCCATTGAGCACGTCTGGGACCCGTTGGATCGGAGGGTGAGGGCTATGGCTGTTCCCCCCCAGAAATGTCTGGGAACTTGCAGGTGTCTTGGTGGAAGAGTGGGGTAACATCTCACAGCACGAACTAGCAAATCTGGTGCAGTCCATGAGGAGGAGATGCACTGCAGTACTTAATGCAGACTGTTACTTTTTTGATTTTGACCCCCCCTTTGTTCAGGGACACATTATTCCATTTCTGTTAGTCACATGTCTGTGGAACTTATTCAGTTTAAGTCTCAGTTGTTGAATCTTATGTTCATACAAATATTTAAGTTTGCTAAAAACTTTCTATATATTTCCTCATTGAATGTTCATTCACATTCACACAGTTATATTTGCTTAATACCCCCCCCCCCAGCCGGGTGTGTTTTCCCAGTTGACCATGGCAGCAGAGGAGAGACCGTGGCTCTGGGTGGTCTACATACTGACTGTTGGTCTGCCCGTAGGACTGACTGTGTTATTCTGCTGGCCCAAGGTAACACACCAACACTACGGACTTGTTACTCACACAAAGTGGTGTTTCCTGCTCTGTCTGTTTGATATTCTATTCATCTTGTTTCATTTTCACGATACAGAACCAATCAACACTCCTATATCTTTTTGTTCTTTGCCATTTAAGAGGGTATTTATCGATCTAACCACCAGCTCATTGTCTGACTCTCTCTTTCCTACAGAAATCAGATGATGACTATGTGTACAAGAAGGTGGACCCGCCTAAACCCGATGTAGAAGAGGAGGAGGAAGATGAGGATGAAGAGGAGGAGGAGGAAGAAGAGGAGAAGGGAGACCAAGCAGCTGAGGCCAAAGCTACTGAGAGTCCAAAACCTGCAGGTCAGAGAGAAGACATGAGATCTCTCTCGCCTTCTCTCCTTCCCACTCTTTCTCCCTCTTTCCCTCTCTCTCCCTCTTCCTCCCCCTCTCTCTCTCCCTCTTCCTCCCCCTCTCTCTCTCCCTCTTCCTCCCCCTCTCTCTCTTCCTCCTCCTCTCTCTCTCCCTCTTCCTCCTCCTCTCTCTCCCCCTCTCCCTCTTCCTCCCCCTCTCTCTCTTCCTCCCCCTCTCTCTCTTCCTCCCCCTCTTTCTCTCCCTCTTCCTCCCCCCCCCTCTCTCCCTCTTCCTCCCCCTCTTTCTCTCCCTCTTCCTCCCCCTCTTTCTCTCCCTCTTCCTCCCCCTCTCTCTCTTCCTCCCCCTCTCTCTCTTCCTCCCCCTCTCTCTCTTCCTCCCCCTCTCTCTCTTCCTCCCCCTCTCTCTCTTCCTCCCCCTCTCTCTCTTCCTCCCCCTCTCTCTCTTCCTCCCCCTCTCTCTCTCCTCACTTGTTCTTTCTTCCATATTTCTTCTCCTTTCCTTAGTTAATATTTCCTCTCATTGTACTTTTCTCTTTCAGAAGTGAAGAAGGAGAAGGCGGAGGAAGAGAGTGGGGCAGCTGGAGGGGACAGCGTAGAAGATGAAGAGGACGATGAGGAGGAGGAGGAGGATGAAGGAGAGGAGGAAGAAGAGACCAAGTCCAATGAGGCAGCATCGGATGATGTCGGTGCTGAGGTACTCTTTTAGTTGTCTGAAAGATCAAAACGTCCTCTACAATACTCAGTTCACACATTTGACCCTCTGAAACTCTGGCTTCACCCTAATTATCTCCTTCCTCCCAAAGTGTGCACTTGTTCACTTCCCTTCACTGAAATGACTGGTGTAAGAAATATGGTGGAAACATCCACGAGAACATGCCTCCACCAATCCAATGCTTCTAGATTTGTGGGAAGTAGTGAACAAGTGCACACTTCAGGAGAAAGTAGACATTGGGACACCTTGTCTTTCATTCATCCCTTCTTTTTCATCCCTCGTTTCCAAGCAGAAGGAGGAGGCGGACGAGGGGGGCCACAGCGTTGGCGACGGACACAAACAGGCCGTGAGGAAGAGGAGGGTACGGAAAGACTGATGAAGACCAACGACAACAAATGAAGCCTTCTCTCTCTCTCTCCTCTCTCTCTCATCTCTGCATGCCCTCTGGTGGTCCTAGTGACCAAGATACTACCCCTCCTCCTCCATCAGTCAAGTGACAACCATCCACCTTTCCTTCTTATCTTCCTTTGTTCTCTCTATCCGTTAAGCCTCTCTAAGGCCATCAAGGCTACCCTGACCCCCCCCCCAACCCTCCTTTCTTCCACAATGAATACTATGCCCCCTCATCTTCTTCCTCCTTCCCCAATCATCTTCATCAGCTGCAACTTTCTAACCCCCCCTCCCTCTCACCTCACCCTCCCAACTCACCCCCCCTGCCCTCCCAACTCACCCCCCTCCCAACCACCCCTCCCTCCCAACTCACCCCCCTCCCAACCACCCCTGCCCTCCCAACTCACCCCCCCTCTCCAGCTTCCAGTCTTCCTGACTATAGTTCCTAGTTCTGGTTTATTGTTGACATTTGTTAAGCTTCAGAAGTATTTTTTTATTCAAACTGAAGTTAAAAGGCAGCTCTCTCTGGCTTGTGTCTCAAATGACACCCTATTCCCTGAAATAGAGCTTTGGTCAAAGTAGTGCACTACATCGGGGGGAAATACGGTGTTAAAAAGTAGTGCACTAAATTGGGGGAAATAAGGTGTTAAACAGTAGTGCACTAAATTGGGGGAAATAAGGTGTTAAAAAGTAGTGCACTACATAGGGAATAGGCTGGTCAGAGAGAGTGAAGACCTCTATAGCCATGTTACTGTATTGCTGCTGTGTGACTGAAGTTGCCATGTTTCTCCAGCCTGGTCTCAGATCTAGTTGTAGTTGCCATGTTTCTCCAGCCTGGTCTCAGATCTGGTTGTAGTTGCCATGTTTCTCCAGCCTGGTCTCAGATCTGGTTGTAGTTGCCATGTTTCTCCAGCCTGGTCTCAGATCTGGTTGTAGTTGCCATGTTTCTCCAGCCTGGTCTCAGATCTGGTTGTAGTTGCCATGTTTCTCCAGCCTGGTCTCAGATCTGGTTGTAGTTGCCATGTTTCTCCAGCCTGGTCTCAGATCTGGTTGTAGTTGCCATGTTTCTCCAGCCTGGTCTCAGATCTGGTTGTAGTTGCCATGTTTCTCCAGCCTGGTCTCAGATCTGGTTGTAGTTGGAGTCAATTCCTCTGACTATTATTGTGACAATATTTGGCTCTGAAATACAAACTGTGCATCCCAAAATGCACCCTGTTCCTGTTATATTGAACTACCCCATGGACCCTGGTCTAAAGTAGTGCACTATATAGGGTGCCTCTAGTCTAAAGTAGTGCACTATATAGGGAATAGGGTGCCATTTGGGACGTAGATCTACAGATCTGGGACCAGTCTTAAAGTTTTACTACAGAGACAGAAGGATATTTTAAGACAATAAGGCGCCTTACGTCAGGTTGAAGGTTAGACATCAACTTTAGATTGATAGTGTTTGTTTTTCATTAATTAACTTATAAAAGGAAGTTCATAATATAATATGTCAGTTCTTTGTGTTATTTTGTTTTTTACTAAATGATATGGATTTAAAACTGAGGATTGAAAATCGGCACTGATATATAAAAAAAAAAGTATATTTATTCATTCTCGTTTGAAACTTCTCCCTCTTGTTCATTTTACGGCTAAATTTAAAACATAAGAAAATATTACAATGCTGTTTTTTCTCTTGAGTGAATTGAAATTTTAGGATGTTTAAAAAAAAATATATATATAATAATTTGTAGTTAGTTTTATCACTGTTTTGCTTATTGTGAGCCTACGTCAGAACAAACAACGTGTTTGGTCAAAGTCGGCATGAAACCCTCTATTCTCCACCCGAGGGAGCTGGGTATTCCGGAACATCCAAACTCCGGTTCCGGAATGAATTATAAACAATTCCGTCTTCTATGGAAAGAGATGTGCATTTGTTTGTTCTGTTTTCTCCTGCTTTTTCTAGTAAATGTTTTCTGTTCTTGTACGACAACCAAGGCATATTTCCCTGTTTTCAATAAGTTGCAAATTGTACATTGCTCTTGGAAAATTAAATATTTCGTACAATAAGTCGTAGTAGTTGTTGTACTTGTTGTAAGCCTGGTCCCAGATCTGTTTGTGGTCTTGCCAACCCCATTTCTGTCATTGTCAAGGACTTGGTATAACACACTCAAACAGACTGGCTCTCAGGCTAACTTGTCATTGTACTGTTTCCACGAGAAGTGCCGAGTCATTGTATGATTAACTATGACTAGTGTTGTACTAGGCTGCTCCGCTCTTGGGGGCAGACAGACTTCACCCAAGGAGTTGTCTGAAGTGTGGCCTTGAAAAGGGAACATCACCTTCTGGATCGGAACAGAGCATTCTTGGCTTGCCTGGGTTGTACTGGAACAGGGTCTGCTGTCTAGAGAACCTATAGAAACTAATCAAGATCTCACTAAGGATGCATCTCACTTGTCAACAGGTCTTATATCCTTCTCTTGTCTCCTTTTAATTATATCTCCTTTCCTACTTCCTTGTCTCCTTCACTCCTTTCCTTATTTCCATTGATAGAGTTACACTCCCGACTCGTACAAAAGCATAAGAAGTATATTTTTTTATTAAAACAAAAGTGTTAAAAGGCAACATAGAATCTCTAAACTTCTACACAGAGGCAGTTAGTTCCATAGGATGTGTGTAGACATTATCAACATGCCTGAAGGAAATACTAAGTTCACTGTCCCAAATGGCACTGTTCCCTACATAGTGGACTACTTATGATCAGGGCCCTAAAGGCCCAAAGTAGTGCACTATATAGGGAATATGGTGCCATTTGGGACTAACAAGAGTCAGGAGCATACAATATAATACCATTTAACATAATACAAAATAAAAAATAAAATGTTATATTGAAATAAAAATAAATAACATGATGCATTGAAGTGCAGTGGAATCATCTCCAATATTCCCTCATCTTTTCCTTTAGCACCTGGAACCCATAGAATGGTTCTCTGATAGAACCACTCCCTCTGATCTCTGTACAATTGAGTGTTGTGATTCTTCCTGATTTTAATTAGGAATTTCATCCTCTATTCAAATAGAATGGGAACTGACCGAGCCATCTCCTAGCCAAAATCCCAACTGTCCATGTTATCCTGATCACAGCTCTCTCTACTATAACCAGCCTAGGAGAGAGCACAGCCATGCTTCCTCAGTCCATTACCCAAAGCAGGAATAACAACCTTCCTTATCAGCAGATCTGTGTTAATGCACTGACGGAACCTTCCGGAGTGTTCTACAGCCTGAGTGTTCTAATCAATACCACTCAAGGCTCTTAACTGTAAAAAGCAGACCTCTCTCTCTCTCTCTCTTGTCCTCCCTCACTCCCTCCATCCTCCTCTACCATCATAGGTAAAGGAGGCCGTCTCACCCTGTACTGTAACTTGACCCTAGTCAAGGGTTGTATTTGTCATGTTCAGCATAACACTTGTTTACTGTGCTTTTTCCTTTCCCTACTGACTCCACACGGCACGGTGACGATATGAATTAGGAACCCCGTTCCTAGTGGAAGGAGTAGCATACCAGTGACGACAACACACATCGGAGTATATTAGTAGTACTGCTTAAAAATACGTCTTACAGAATCATATTTCATCATGTTTGTGTCCATCAATAAGTGGTGGAAATTAACAATTAAAAAAACAGACACTTAGTAACCTTTTGACCAATCAGATGAGATGATGGAATGTGTTAATATAATATTATATAATTACATTGACATGTCATTCAATATGTTTGATTCATATTTGGGGCCAGGAGTTATGGCCATATTCATATACAACAAGTCCCGTTTCCTTCCAGATCCAACCAGTCATCAAAATAAAGGTCTGATGTCATAACTCATTAGAGATGCAGTTGACATGACAACACAAAACAGTATTATAAGATGAATTATAAAAAAGTTAAATCATGTCTGGGGTTTTATGTTAGGAGGGTAAAAAGAGGTCAAACAAGAATGTAAACTGGACTCTTGGGGGTGTGGTTGGGGGTGAGGTTGGAGTGTAGGGAGGATTTTGGCGTCTGGAATTAGAAGCTGCCCCTAACCACAGATCTAGGATCAGACTACCCTACATAGTACACTACTTAGAAAATAATCTGCCATTTGGAACACGTCCATATCCGTCCCTAGAACTGTGGTTACAAACAGCTTCTACCTCCTCTGCTGTCATTTGGGAGAGATGTTGCAGGTAGCCTGAGTGCCAGTCTGTTTGTGCTATCATGCCTACGGTTTGTGTCATCCCAAACATAGAGATGGCACAAACAGATCTGCTACCAGGCTGTTGTAGGTGGTCTCATTCCTCCTGGTCGTCGTGGGTTACTTCCGTTTGCTCTTGTTGTCGGTGGTTTGGAACACGCTGGAGGCCGACATGAGGTTCTCGATGTACTGGCCTAGAACCTGGTTCTCCGACTTCAACTTCAGGTTCTCCTCTTTGACCGCATCCACACGTGCTGACAGGTCTGGAACAACAGAGGTACGGAACTTAGAACTAGACAGACCAGTGTTTCCCCTATATAAAGGCTGGGTGCATCAGAGTTTGACAGGGGAGGCCACCCCGCCTAAGTAATTAATGATAGATGAAACGCCGATACAGAAACAGAAGCCTCCTGATAGCTTATTCCACATCACTGCCAAATACTCCTCTCTCCCAGACTAGACAACGTTTTAGCTTATTCCACATCACTGCCAAATACTCCTCCCTCCCAGACTAGACAATGTTTTAGCTTATTCCACATCAATGACAAATACTCCTCCCTCCCAGACTAGACAATGTTTTAGCTTATTCCACATCAATGACAAATACTCCTCCCTCCCAGACTAGACAATGTTTTAGCTTATTCCACATCACTGCCAAATACTCCTCCCTCCCAGA
This sequence comes from Salvelinus alpinus, assembly GCF_045679555.1. Lineage (NCBI taxonomy): Eukaryota > Metazoa > Chordata > Actinopteri > Salmoniformes > Salmonidae > Salvelinus > Salvelinus alpinus. Next base: position 83,740,639 of record NC_092091.1, on the reverse strand, counting down.
CTAGACAATGTTTTAGCTTATTCCACATCACTGCCAAATACTCCTCCCTCCCAGACCAGACTGAGTGTTTTAGCTTATTCCACATCACTGCCAAATACTCCTCCCTCCCAGACTAGACAATGTTTTAGCTTATTCCACATCACTGCCAAATACTCCTCCCTCCCAGACTAGACAATGTTTTAGCTTATTCCACATCACTGCCAAATACTCCTCCCTCCCAGACTAGACAATGTTTTAGCTTATTCCACATCACTGCCAAATACTCCTCCCTGCCAGACTAGACTGAATGTTTAGCAGCACCAGACTGCTGTATTAAGGTACATTTAAACACATCCCAAATGAAACCCTATTCCCTACACAGTGCACTACTTTTGACCAGGGCCCATAGGGAATAGGGTGCCATTTTGGACAAACCCTTAAATCCATCTGAGTCAGGAAGGGAGTAGCTGTATTAGCCTCACAGAGAGGATGAGAGGGTGGCTCGGTCAGGGTAACCCCCCCCCCCCACCACTCTCCACACTAAACCGTTGGAGATAGAGTGGACAGATACAATCGGAGACCCATTTAGGAGCTCCATTAACACAACTGGAGCGCCACTGATAACCTCACTGACAGAGAGGAGATACATGAACACACCCTCCAGTGTGTAACAGAGAGATGTGTTACCTTCCACTGTGTAACAGAGAGAGATGTGTTACCCTCCACTGTGTAACAGAGAGAGATGTGTTACCCTCCACTGTGTAACAGAGATATGTGTTACCTTCCACTGTGTAACAGAGAGAGATGTGTTACCCTCCACTGTGTAACAGAGATGTGTTACCCTCCACTGTGTAACAGAGATGTGTTACCCTCCACTGTGTAACAGAGATGTGTTACCTTCCACTGTGTAACAGAGAGATGTGTTTCCCTCCACTGTGTAACAGAGAGATGTGTTACCCTCCACTGTGTAACAGAGAGATGTGTTACCCTCCACTGTGTAACAGAGATGTGTTACCTTCCACTGTGTAACAGAGATGTGTTACCTTCCACTGTGTAACAGAGAGATGTGTTACCCTCCACTGTGTAACAGAGAGAGATGTGTTACCCTCCACTGTGTAACAGAGATGTGTTACCCTCCACTGTGTAACAGAGATGTGTTACCCTCCACTCTGTAACAGAGATGTGTTACCCTCCACTGTGTAACAGAGATGTGTTACCCTCCACTGTAACAGAGATGTGTTACCCTCCACTGTGTAACAGAGAGAGATGTGTGTTACCCTCCACTGTGTAACAGAGAGAGATGTGTGTTACCTTCCAGTGTGTGTAACAGAGAGAGGTGTGTGTTACCTTCCACTGTGTAACAGAGATGTGTTACCCTCCACTGTGTAACAGAGATGTGTTACCCTCCACGTGTAACAGAGATGTGTTACCCTCCACTGTAACAGAGATGTGTTACCCTCCACTGTGTAACAGAGAGAGATGTGTTACCTTCCACTGTGTAACAGAGAGAGGTGTGTGTTACCTTCCAGTGTGTAACAGAGAGAGGTGTGTGTTACCTTCCAGTGTGTAACAGAGAGAGGTGTGTGTTACCTTCCAGTGTGTAACAGAGAGAGGTGTGTGTTACCTTCCATGTGTGTAACAGAGAGAGGTGTGTGTAACAGAGAGAGGTGTGTGTAACAGAGAGAAGTGTGTGTTACCTTCCAGTGTGTGTAACAGAGAGATGTGTGTGTTACCTTCCAGTGTGTGTAACAGAGAGATGTGTGTGTTACCTTCCAGTGTGTGTAACAGAGAGATGTGTGTGTTACCTTCCAGTGTGTGTTGTAGCTCCAGCACCTGGTTGATGAGCCTCGTCTTCTCCTCCATCTCTACCTGGTTCTCCATGTCTCCTGACAAACACAACACACACTATATTACTGGACACACACTATATTACTGAACACACACACTATATTACTGAACAAACACTATATTACTGAACACACACAGTATATTACTGAACACACACAGTATATTACTGAACACACACACTATATTACTGAAACACACACTATATTACTGAACACACACACTATATTACTGAACACACACACTATATTACTGAACACACACACTATATTACTGAACACACACACTATATTACTGAACACACACACTATATTACTGAACACACACACTATATTACTGAACACACACACTATATTACTGAACACACATAGTATATTACTGAACACACACACTATATTACTGAACACACACACTATATTACTGAACACACACACTATATTACTGAACACACACTATATTACTGAACACACACTATATTACTGAACACAAACTATATTACACACAAACACACAGTATATTACTGAACACACACTATATTACACACAAACACACACTATATTACTGAACACACACACTATATTACTGAACACACACTATATTACTGAACACACACTATATTACTGAACACACACATGTAAACAATCAGACGATACAGACAGACAGCATCAGACAGACTGACAGACAGCATCAGACTGACAGCATCAGACAGACAGACAGACAGACACAACCAGAGGATGTGTTGTTGTTTGTGGCATCACCATCCATGTCGCAGTTCATGGTGAAGTCCTCGTTGTCCTGTTTGGTATGCAGGACTGCCGTTCCTCTGTCCACTGTACGTAGACACACACACATATCAAGGTGAGCGAAAAATAGAGTTAGCTACTATCATATGATTTTTGTTATACATTTTTATTTAACTAGGTAAATCAGTTAAGAACAAATTATTATTTACAATGACGGCCTAACCCGGCCAAACCCTAACCCGGCCAAACCCTAAGCAGGATGACGCTGGGCCAATTGTGCGCCGCCCTATGGGACTCCCAATCACGGCCGGTGGTGATACAACCTGGAATCGAACGAGGGTCTGTAGTGACGCCTCCAGCACTGAGATGCAGTGCCTTAGACCACTGCGCCACCACAAGGGTCCAAAACAACGTAACATGTGCGGGAAATATCATTGCAGGAGCACTGCCATCTCATTCAAAGTGACCTCACTCATCTGGCTCGATCCAAAAAGCTGGGAGTCTCCAACTAACGGTCCCCAGTTAACTCCTCGATCTGTCTAACGGACTATTAATTCAAATGACGCGGATAAAGGTAGCTAGCTAGATAAGTGAACAACAGTACTGTACGTTAGCCTACCATCATCCAAATACCCAAACAAGAAGACAGAGGAAGCCATAACAGGCCAAGATGACAAGTGATGCTAGCTGGCTCTCTAGCTAACGTTACAGTAGCTAAACAGCAACACACCCAAGACCAGGCAGCTAGCTAGTAAGTTAGCATAGCGGCAAGCTAATGTTAGCCATCTAGCTGGTTCATACGATAAGCTAACATTTTACAGAGAAGCAAGAAAACTGAGAAAAAAACGACTACTGTAGCTAACTACCGGCTGTCAAATTAATAACCGCGATATTATGATGTTAGCTTGTGTACATAGCTAACTCGTAGTTAGTCACAATGCTTGTTACAGTAGCAAGTTAGACAGCTAAAATCTCAGAAATCTGTCAAATCCGTAGAATTGACGTGCGATTCTCAACAACTACAAGCCTAGCCACGTAGTATCGTTTATATTTCGGAAATGTCAGTCACTTACCCTTCGATATAATAACAATATTGTGTCAAAACCTTAGCCGGTTTGTGTGGATAACGTTATTAGCTGCTAAGACGACACTGCGGCTTCCCATGTATGACAGTCTGCGATGGGACGTCCTCACACACGTCCACATTGGCTGGGTGTAGGGATCGACGCGGCCGATAGGGGGAGCCCGCGCAATGCAAACAGCCACAGGTGGTAGCAAAATAACGACGACATTTATTGGGCCCCGTCCCGTAACAATATGCTTGTATGACCTCATTCCCTCCTCTTGTCTACTTGCTCCTTCCACTAGATGTAGACTAGTAGTCTGATGAAGGGAAAACGTGAAGGACATTTGATTTCCGATAGGTGTGGCAGCACTGTGTACGTCTGTATGTGTGCATTGGTCCCGTGTGGCTCAGTTGGTAGAGCATGGCGCTTGCAACGCCAGGGTTGTGGGTTCATTCCCCACGGGGGGACCAGGATGAATATGTATGAACTTTCCAATTTGTAAGTCCCTCTGGATAAGAGCGTCTGCTAAATGACTTAAATGTAATGCATTGATTGTGCAGGTTGTATCTGTTTGTATGCGTGAGTATTCTGTTCTTCACTATAGTACAGCCTCAGACACCTTAAACACACACACACACTGCAGCTCTGACAGTCTCTCGTCACTCCCTTAGTAGTGAACTACACAGGCTAGCGGTGCAGCAACAGTTGGCAAGGCTAGCCCAGCCGTAATACACACACCATATCACAGCCACCAGGATCAATGTACTTGGTGACTCTCTGCTCTGTGCTCCAGTTTGAAGGGTTTATATGTCTCCCTCTGTCTGCAGCTAAGACTAACCCAGGTGAGGCTGTTGCTTGGCCAACCCTACCCAGTCTGTACCTCCAGTCCTAGGGTTCTGTAGTTTATAGTACCTCTATGTTCTGTAGGTTATAGTACCTCTATGTTCTGTAGCTTATAGTACCTCTATGTTCTGTAGTTTATAGTACCTCTATGTTCTGTAGCTTATAGTACCTCTATGTTCTGTAGTTTATAGTACCTCTATGTTCTGTAGTTTATAGTACCTCTATGTTCTGTAGCTTATAGTACCTCTATGTTCTGTAGTTTATAGTACCTCTATGTTCTGTAGCTTATAGTACCTCTATGTTCTGTAGCTTATAGTACCTCTATGTCCTGTAGTTTATAGTACCTCTATGTCCTGTAGCTTATAGTACCTCTATGTTCTGTAGTTTATAGTACCTCTATGTCCTGTAGTTTATAGTACCTCTATGTCCTGTAGTTTATAGTACCTCTATGTTCTGTAGCTTATACAGATGTTCTGTAGCTGTATAGTACCTCGCTATGTTCTGTAGCTTATACAATGTCTCTGTAGTTTATACGTAGCTCTACTATGTGTCTGTATCTGTTTATAGTACTCTCTATGGTTACTGTAGCTTTATAGTACCTCTATGTTCTGTAGCTTATAGTACCTCTGATGTTCTGTAGCTTTATAGTACCTCTATGTTCTGTAGCTCTATAGTACCTCTGATGTTACTGTAGTTTTATAGTACCTCTATGTCCTGTAGCTTATAGTACCTCTATGTTCTGTAGCTTATAGTACCTCTATGTCCTGTAGTTTATAGTACCTCTATGTCCTGTAGCTTATAGTACCTCTATGTTCTGTAGTTTATAGTACCTCTATGTTCTGTAGCTTATACAATGTTCTGTAGTTTATAGTACCTCTATGTTCTGTAGCTTATAGTACCTCTATGTTACTGTAGTTTTATAGTACCTCTATGTTCTGTAGCTGTATAGTACCTCTATGTTCTGTAGACTTATAGTACCTCTATGTCCTGTACGTCTGTACTATGTACTCTCTGATGTTCTGTAGTTTATAGTACCTCTATGTCCTGTAGTTTATAGTACCTCTATGTCCTGTAGTTTATAGTACCTCTATGTTCTGTAGCTTATACAATGTTCTGTAGCTTATAGTACCTCTATGTTCTGTAGCTTATACAATGTCCTGTAGTTTATAGTACCTCTATGTTCTGTAGTTTATAGTACCTCTATGTTCTGTAGTTTATAGTACCTCTATGTTCTGTAGCTTATAGTACCTCTATGTTCTGTAGTTTATAGTACCTCTGTGTTCTGTAGGTTATAGTACCTCTATGTTCTGGAGACTAGACCCAGATTGTACGTGACTCTGAATTTATATGGAATGCAGGTAGTTCCTTGTCTGATTGTTCAGAATAACTCTCTACAGGAATCAACAGAGTAAAGGGTGTTACACCTCGCTCTGTCTGTCTCTCTGTCTCTCTGGGGGAACGTGGCTTTACAATGTGTCTGTATCTGTCTGTGTCTCTCTGGGGGAACGTGGCTTTACAGTGTCTGGCTCTGTCTGTGTCTCTCTGGGGAAACATGGTTTTACAGTGTGTCTGTCTCTGTCTGTGTCTCTCTGGGGGAACGTGGATTTACAGTGTGTCTGTCTCTGTCTGTGTCTCTCTGGGGGAACGTGGCTTTACAGTGTGTTTGTGTCTGTCTCTGTGTCTCTCTGGGGAAACATGGTTTTACAGTGTGTCTGTCTCTGTCTGTGTCTCTCTGGGGGAACGTGGCTTTACAGTGTGTTTGTGTCTGTCTCTGTGTCTCTCTGGGGAAACATGGTTTTACAGTGTGTTTGTGTCTGTCTGTGTCTCTCTGGGGGAACGTGGTTTTACAGTGTGTCTGTCTCTGTCTGTGTCTCTCTGGGGGAACGTGGCTTTACAGTGTGTCTGTCTCTGTCTGTGTCTCTCTGGGGGAATGTGGTTTTACAGTGTGTTTGTGTCTGTCTGTCTGTGTCTCTCTGGGGGAACGTGGTTTTACAGTGTGTTTGTGTCTGTCTCTGTCTGTGTCTCTCTGGGGGAACGTGGTTTTACAGTGTCTGTCTCTGTCTGTGTCTCTCTGGGGGAACGTGGTTTTACAGTGTGTCTGTCTCTGTCTCTCTGGGGGAACGTGGCTTTACAGTGTGTCTGTCTCTGTCTGTGTCTCTCTGGGGGAATGTGGTTTTACAGTGTGTTTGTGTCTGTCTGTCTGTGTCTCTCTGGGGGAACGTGGCTTTACAGTGTGTTTGTGTCTGTCTCTGTGTGTGTCTCTCTGGGGGAACGTGGTTTTACAGTGTGTTGTGTGTGTGTCTGTCTGTGTTTATAGCTGACCTGAATACAAATAAAAAGTCCACCCACAACCACACCTGAATCCTGCCTCACAAGAAAAACCTCACCGCTGTACTGCTTAAAAAGTACTTAACATCTGTGTTTGTGTGTGTGTGTATGGTTTCCTGGAAACAAGGGTGGCTCAACTTACCCCACTCTCTCCTATAGGTGTGTGTAGGTGAATGGACAGAGCTACTAGCTTTGCAATTAAAGGTGAGTTTGTCTTACCTGTAGGTCTGTCATCGGCGAGGGAGATGTTAGTGAAACTCCCGTCCTCTTCTTCCAGCTCTGCTTCCATGACCGGACTGGACTTTTCCCTGATTCACCCTTTTAGTTTCTTTTTCTCTCTGGCCTCTGGCCTAAACGTTCTTTTCTCCCTGTCGGCCTGTTTTTCCCTACCTCACTCCTGCTTTCTGTCTCTCCTTATCGTTTGACTCTTTTCTCACAGTCCCTCTTTTTATACATTTGTTTTCTCAACCTGCTTTCTTTGTCTGTGTCACTCCCTTGCCTCTCCTTCACCCCCGTCTCTCTCTCTCTTCCTCTCTTTCAGCGCCCCGCCCTCTAGATCACCTGTTCCCGTCAGGCGGCTGGCTCCCTCTCCTTCTGAATTATTTATGTTGTCACGGTTACCTGCCCAGATAACCTTGGTGACTGGACAGGCGGCAGGTGACACTAGTTTTGTCCTGGGAAGCAGTTGCTGATTGGCTCATAAAGGTTTCAAAGTTCAGGGAGGAAAATAAACACAAAACACTCAAGTGCCATAAACACACACACACACACACACACACACACACACACACACACACACACACACTCTTATACAGCTAACCTTGTGGGGACACACAATTAAGTCCCATTCAAAATCCTATTTTCCCTAAATAGCATTTGACCTCGTGGGGACTAACAAAATGTCCCCAGTTGGTCAAATGCTTGTTTACTATTTTTGTGGGGACTTCTGGTCTCCACAATAATAGTTAAACATGTACACACACACACACACACACACACACACACACACCTTTCCCCATGCTCACTTGGTCACACATTATCTAGAGAAGGGCACAAAGTACACAGAGAGGTAAAGAACCAGCAAACAGATGCACCCTCTTTCTCCACTCCTTTCTTTCTCCACTCCTTTCTTTAATTGTTTCTTTCTTTCTCTCTCTCTCTCTCTCTCTCAATTCAATTTCAATTCAATGTGAGGGCTTTAATGGCATGGTAAACATATGTTAACATTGCCAAAGCAAGTGAAATATATAATAAACCAAAGTGAAATAAACAATAAAAATGAACAGTAAACATTAGACTCACAGAAGTTCCAGGAAAAAGGAAACTGCACACTGCTCCTGATAGTATCACTGCTCTTTAATAAGCTTTACGTATCGGCCTCGTGGCTTTTGTGAGTGTTTTAAAATTAGCACCCTTTTGTAGACCTAGCCCCACCCACATCCGTTCCACGCATTGAAAGGGGTTGGTGAAGGAAATACTAATACGTGCTACCAAATATAACAACATACATTTCAGAAATATTCAAATAAAGTGTGTAAATAAGACGTATTAAACACGTCTGTAAAACCACAATGAGGACATAGACCTACCGAGCAAGTTTTCATAAATTTTACGAAAAACATCAGAGTAATCTGTAATAGGGGCATAATTCATGTTCAAATTCACAACATAACATACATAGGCATTTCATCATTAAGTCCTTTTAGGAAATAATGTCTGGAGGATGAAAATCCAAAAACATTCTCTTTTACTCAGAGTATTATTAATGTCACCTCCCTTGTCTGATATCTTAACTTTCTCTATGCCACAACATCTAAAGGTAGAAATGTCATGCTTCAGGTCATTAAAATGTACCGTGACTGGATAATCCCTGTCGTTTCTCCTGATTTAACTTTGATGTTCACTAATTCTCTGTTTGAGAGATCGGGTGGTTTTACCGACATAACAGAGCCCACATGGACATTTAATCATGTAAATAACATGGGTGGTGGAACACGTAATAATGTCATTTATTCAGAACCGTTTTCCTGTGTGTGGGTGGCAGAAATATTCACACTTCATCATATTGTTGCACTGTGCGCATCCTCTGCATTTATAGCTACCAGTTGGAAGAGGGCGTAAAAGAGCCTGGCTGATTTTCTTTTGTGGCTGACAGTTGGCATGAACCAATTTATCGCGTAAATTGCGACCTCTCCTATACACAATAAGTGGTGGATTTGTAAATTCCACCGGCAAAACTGGGTCCGATGATAAAACATGCCAGTGTTTCTTGACCGCATCTCCCACTTTTCGCGAGTTCAAAGTATATGTAGTTGTGAACATTACGGAGTGTTCTGTAGCTTTAGCGGGTCTTTTTGTAGCAGTTCATCTCGTGTTTTTCCCAATGCCAAATTAAGAGCTTCATCCACACATTGTGACGAATAGCCTCCTAGAAACCTAGTGCGCATTTCCGCTGCTTTTTCTAGATAATCCTCTGTGTAGTGGCATATACGGCGCAGTCTGAAAAACTGGCTTCTTGGAGGTTCCCTTTTTAATGGCTCCGGGTGGAAGCTGTCCCCCTGTAATGGAGTATTTCTGTCCGTTTCTTTTCTATACAGAGTGGTAAACAGGGTTCCATTTGATTTCTCAATCCACATATCGAGGTAATGAACACGTTGAGTTTCACATTCAATAGTGAATTTGAGATTGGGGTCAATGTCATTGAGTAGTGCCATAAAATGTGACTGCGTTTTTTCCGTTCCTTCCCATATGCAAAAAATGTCGTCAATATATCGATACCACTTCAGGACTTTATTCAAAAATGTTTTTTCGTTTTCATTATTAACAAAACGTTCTTCAAAAAGACCCATATAGAGGTTCGCATAGCTCAGAGCGAATGTGTAGCCCATCGATGTTCCATTCGTTTGGAGGTTTGGAGGTTGTATTCATCATCAAACCTAAAATAGTTACACGTCAAAACATATTCAGCCAACTCCAGAATACAGTTGGGTTGGTGGGTATTCGTTAGTGTCTCTGTCTCCCAAATAGTGAGCTAGGGCTGTCAGCCCCCCCCACATGGGGAATGCTGGTATATAGACTCTCGACATCTAATGTGACCAAAATACAGTCTTCTGTTAAACCCGTTATTGGTGAGATCTTGTTTATGAAGTCTATAGAATCTTTCACATATGATGGCAATGATTGCACATGAGTTTTAATAAAAGAGTCTACAAAGTTAGACAAGGGCTCTAGCATTGAGCCTATTCCTGCAACCACTGGTCTGCCTGGATAGTTGCCTTGTTGTGTTTTAGGTTTGTGTAATTTCGTCAACATGTACAGGCATGGACGTATGGCACATTTGCAGCAAAGATATTCATATTCAAGTTTTAATAGGGCTCCAGATTAGAGCATATTTCCCTTTGGAACACCTGTGTGGGATCAACACTCAGTTTTCTATAGAAACGTTCATTACTGAGTTGTCTCTGAATTTATTCTTTATATTTTTCATAGTCTAAAACAACCACAGCACCCCCCTTGTCTGCAGGTTTTATAACCAAAGATTAATCTTTCATTAATTCATTGAGTGCCAGTTCTTCTGTTCTAGTGAGATTCTTCTGAATGTGGTTTGTTGGTCTCGTATATACTGACATGGCTTCTTGTTCGACTAACCTACAATAGGTATTAATCGAGGAGTTGTTAACCATGGGACAGAATTAGCTTTTGGGCTTAAAATGGGTACCGGTTCTTTGATTTGTTTCTAGGCTCGAAACAGTGTTTTGAGAAAACACCTGCTCAAGTTTAATCTTGCGAAAGAATTGAAACAGATCATCTTTCGTATCGAATGGTTTATCTGTACATGTAGGTACAAAAGAGAGGCCCTTAGATAAGACTGAGACTTGAGCGTCAGTAAGGTCTTTTTTGGAGAGGTTAATTACCGCGTCCCGCTGTAGCTCCGTGTCCACGGCCTGTGTTCCTGGTCTCCTCTTCGACCGCTTGCCTCTCCTGCATCGTTTATTTTCTTTCGTGGGGCCTTGTGTTGCTTCCGGGCAAAAAAAACCCCTGACAGTGTGCGATGGTAGCTGGAGTCGCTGTCTGTAGGGAATTCACTCTCAGTGGATGCCTCTGTGTCTATGTTTCCATGTCCTCCCACTTCTGCGTATCTGCGTCCCCCGAGCAGTAGTGCGTCTCTACGTCGGCCTCTCGGTGCTCCGGTCCTTGGGCCTTCCCATGCGTACACCTGGTTGAGCTGGTAGTCCTCTGTGTCTCGCTGATATTTCTGGATCTTTGTTGCTTGTAGAAAGTCTCTATATTTTCCCAATGGACTGGTTGATCGTGTCGTCTATGCCTGTGAGATTAGGGCCTAGAATCTCCTTCCAGTACAACCTCATGTTCACTAATCTTAACTTTAATTTAGTTTACTTCCTTCGACACGTGTTCAATGATTAATAACATGAAATCTAAAGAACATTAGAAGTTACAAAAACAATAAAGACATTTCAAATGTCATGTGATGTATATATACAGTGTTGTAATGATGTGCAAATAGTTAAAGTACAAAATGGAAAATAAATAAGCATAAATATGGGTTGTATTTACAATGGTGTTTGGTTGCCCTTTTCTCGTGGCAACAGGTCATAAATCTTACTGCTGTGATGCACACTGTGGTCTTTCAACCAGTAGAATGGGA
>NC_092091.1:83716668-83726668 GCF_045679555.1 Salvelinus alpinus | reverse complement strand
ATGGTTATTGTGGAGTGACATTTTATTGTAGGAGTTTTTTTTCATTGTAGGAGTTTTCATTAGTATTTTATTATCCAAGGAAGGGAGGGAGGACAGGTGACTTCATGGACTAAGAGACAGAGAGACAGAATGGTGAAGAAACTGATAGACAGGTCCATCAATCATTTGATTAATTAATTATTTACACACACACACATACAGTCTTGTACAGCTAACCTTGTGGGAACACACAATTCAGTCCTATTCAAAATCCTATTTTCCATAACCCCTAACCCTAAACCTAACCTGTTCTCTTATCCTTACTCTAACCTTAACCCGAAGCCAAAAACCTAACCTTAACCCTAAACCTAACCTGTTCTCTTACCCTTACTCTAACCTTAACCCGAAGCCAAAAACCTAACCTTAACCCTAAACCTAACCTGTTCTCTTACCCTTACTCTAACCTTAACCCGAAGCCAAAAACCTAACCTTAACCCTAAACCTAGCTCCTAACCCTAGCCCCTAACCCTAGCTCCTAACCCTAAAACTAACCCTAAAACTAACCCTAGCCCCTAACCCTAAAACTAACCCTACCTCTTAACCCTAAACTTAATCATAAACCCCCTAGAAATAGCATTTGACCTCTTGGGGACCAACAAAATGTCCCCAGTTGGTCAAATGTTTGTGGACTATTCTTGTGGGGATTTCTGGTCCCCACAAGAATAGTTAAACACTTCCATACAAACACTCACACACACTCACACACACACACACACACACACACACCTTTCCCCATGCTCACTTGGTCACACATTATCTAGAGAAGGGCACAAAGTACACAGAGAGGTAAAGAGCCAGCAAACAACTGCACTCTCTTTCTCCACTCCTCTCTCTCTCTCTCTCTCTCTCTCTGGTATATTTAGTTCAATGAGGTTGGCTCATTAAAGAAAGACAAAAAGTATGTCTCCCTCCCTCCCCTTTTCCTTCTCTGACTCCCTTCATCTGTCTTTCCTCTGTAAGTGGTCTATGAGAGGAGAGTAGACTCCTTGGTCACAGACTGTGGGTGTGAAATGCTTCATTATATTCCATTAACTGACAGGTGTTGATAATTGGATATGGAGAAGGGCGAGCCGGTCAAGGATCGATTCGGACAAGGTGGTAAATTGTATGACAAGCGACAGTTTAATTATGAGTAAAGATATCTGGTACAAGCGTATACGGTCTCGTTCCTTCGGCTCATAGAGAACCTCCAGAAAAAGCCCAGATAACTGATTGCATAGACATTTTATACAACACAGAAAGTAGGTTGAGTCTGGAAGTTCTGGTCCTTTGGTTGGTTCTGGACAGGTTGTTGTCTTCTCAGATTGGTCCTGATGAGCTGGGCGTCATCCTTCTGAGTCTTATAGCAAAAGTTCTTTGTTATCAAATGTTCAGCTAAGCAGGAGATTTTGTGTGTGCGTAGTCAGCCCTCTGTCCTTGGTTATGTGTGTGTGTCTCATTATTTCGTGAAATGCGGACCCAAGCACTCTTTTGATCAAAGCCTTTCCTTATCAGTGTTTATGAAAGGTTTACGTCAGCCCTCTGTCCTTGGGTGTGTGTGTGTCTGTCTCTGTATCTGTTTATAAGTGTGTGAGAAACCCTGCTTAGAAAGCAGTTAGTTATAACAATGTAATAGCAATATGCTTGTGTTATTTTAAATGGTATTTATTACAAATGTCACAGTCATATATGATAATAACAATATTAAGTGTTGTTATTATCATGGGTGAACGGCCCTAAACATTTTCCCATGGATTGTCAATGGGGTTTGTAAACCAATTCTGGCCACATGTTGACTCAGGACCTGGGAGGGACGTACACTCTGTAAACAGGAATAGGTGCATCACCGGTCACTGAGCTGGCAAGCTAAAGTTAGCTAGTTAGTCACAGAAATGTACGTTCAGCCTGTTCATTATTTCAGTCTGAGTTGACATGTCTTACGAAGTCAGCATGGCTTAACATAGTTCCTTTCGTTTTTGACCTCGACATTGTTGCTGGATAGATACTTTCATAGCTAACATGCTGGCGCTGCTAGCTAGCTAATGCTAACGGCGCTAGCTAACCTCATATCTGGATGCCTCGCTCTAGTTCCCGAGAGAGCAGCATACTGGTCAATTTTGCTTTCAAACTTTGTAATCACCTGTAAAGTTGTTTTACATGCAATCATACAAGCTAGATAGATATATTGTTAAAAGGCCTGTTGTCATTCATTGGTTGTTTCTTTGGAGCTAGCTAAGCTATCACTAGCTAGCTAGGTGGATAATGTGATGTACAGCAACGTTACAGTATTACTGAATGACAACAATATAGCCTTGTCACTACTAGTTGATATGGGGTGCAGTAGACTACAGTACAACATTACTAAATGATAACAACGTAGCCTTGTGACCAGCTAGTAGTTGGTTGATATGGGGTGCAGTAGACTACAGTACAACATTACTAAATGATAACAACGTAGTCTTGTGACCAGCTAGTAGTTCGTTGATATGGGGTGCAGTAGGCTACAGTACAACATTACTAAATGATAACAACGTAGCCTTGTGACCAGCTAGTAGTTGGTTGATATGGGGTGCAGTAGACTACAGTACAACATTACTAAATGATAACAACGTAGCCTTGTGACCAGCTAGTAGTTGGTTGATATGGGGTGCAGTAGGCTACAGTACAACATTACTAAATGATAACAACGTAGCCTTGTGACCAGCTAGTAGTTGGTTGATATGGGGTGCAGTAGACTACAGTACAACATTACTAAATGATAACAACGTAGCCTTGTGACCAGCTAGTAGTTGGTTGATATGGGGTGCAGTAGACTACAGTACAACATTACTAAATGATAACAACGTAGCCTTGTGACCAGCTAGTAGTTGGTTGATATGGGGTGCAGTAGACTACAGTACAACATTACTAAATGATAACAACGTAGCCTTGTGACCAGCTAGTAGTTGGTTGATATGGGGTGCAGTAGGCTACAGTACAACATTACTAAATGATAACAACGTAGCCTTGTGACCAGCTAGTAGTTGGTTGATATGGGGTGCAGTAGACTACAGTACAACATTACTAAATGATAACAACGTAGCCTTGTGACCAGCTAGTAGTTGGTTGATATGGGGTGCAGTAGACTACAGTACAACATTACTAAATGATAACAACGTAGCCTTGTGACCAGCTAGTAGTTGGTTGATATGGGGTGCAGTAGGCTACAGTACAACATTACTAAATGATAACAACGTAGCCTTGTCAGTAGAGCTGACCCGGGACGTGTTGGCTTAAGGTACAACTTCCTATTGAGGAAATGTAACACAACTCAATGTCATATTTAGAGTTACTGACATGAATAGAAACATATACAAGCAATCCATCACATGTATTATATAAAGCCCCTTTTACATCAGCAGTTGTCACAAAGTGCTTATACAGATACCCAGCCTTAAACCCCAAAGAGCAAGCAATGCAGACGTAGAAGCACAGTGGCTAGGAAAAACCCCCTAGAAAGGCAGGAACCTAGGAAGAAACCTAGAGAGGAACCAGGCTCTGAGGGGTGGCCAGTCCTCTTCTGGCTGTGCTGGTGGAGATTATAAAAGACTACAGCCATTTAGACAGATGACCAGCAGTGTCAGATAATAGAGGTTTATAGAGGGTGCAATAGTTCAGCACCTTAGGAGTAAATGCCAGTTGTCTCTTCATAGCTGAGCGTTTAGAGGTTGAGACAGTAGGTCCGGTAGAGAGAGACAGGATCAATCAGCGGGCCAAGACAGCAGTTACTCTTCATAGCTGAGCGTTTAGAGGTTGAGACAGTAGGTCCGGTAGAGAGAGACAGGATCAATCAGCGGGCCAAGACAGCAGTTACTCTTCATAGCTGAGCGTTTAGAGGTTGAGACAGTAGGTCCGGTAGAGAGAGACAGGATCAAACAGCGGGTCTGGGACAAGGTAGTACCTCTGGTGAGCCTTGAGCAGGTCAGGGTTCCATAGCTGCAGACAGAAACAGCAGAGACTGGATCAGCAGCGCGACCAGGTGGACTGGAGACAGGGACAGCCAGGAGTCGTCAGGCCAGGCAGTCCTGAGGCATGGTCCTAGAGCTCATGTCATTCAGTAATACATGTCCTTTGATGTCCTTTTTACTGGACACTGTTGATAGTCATTTTTCCAGAGCTAATCACTGACACACACACAAACTTAATTCATTTGTTGTATTGTATTTATTATGGATCCCCATTAGCTGCTGCCAAGACAGCAGTTAATCCTCTTTGGGTCCAGCAAAATGAAGGCAGTTATACAATTTTAAAAACATTACAATACATTTATAACGCATTAAGTGTGTGCCCTCAGCCCACTACTCTACTACCACATATTTACAACACAAAATCCTTGTGTGTGTGTGTACAGTGCAGTGTACAGTATGTTATTGTGTGTACAGTGTGTTATGTGTACAGTGTGTATGTTATTGTGTGTATGCATGTGTCTCTTCACAGTCCCCGCTGTTCCATAAGGTGAATTGTTATCTGTTTTTTAAGTCAAATTTTACCGCTTGCGTGAGTTACTTGATGTGGAATAGAATTCCATGTAGTCATGGCTCTATGTAGTACTGTGCTCCTCCCATAGTCTGTTCTGTTTAGGTTGGTGTGTAGTCAAGGCTTTGTCATTAAAATTATATTGTGCCCATATTTCAGACCTGGGTGACCGGTAACTGTCTTTCCACCAAGCTGTTCCAGACCTGGAGTGGGTGACAGGTAACCGTCTTTCCACCAAGCTGTTCCAGACCTGGAGTGGGTGACAGGTAACTGTCTTTCCACCAAGCTGTTCCAGACCTGGAGTGGGTGACAGGTAACTGTCTTTCCACCAAGCTGTTCCAGACCTGGAGTGGGTGGAAGGTAACTGTCTTTCCACCAAGCTGTTCCAGACCTGGAGTGGGTGACAGATAACTGTCTTTCCACCAAGCTGTTCCAGACCTGGAGTGGGTGACAGGTAACTGTCTTTCCACCAAGCTGTTCCAGACCTGGAGTGGGTGACAGGTAACTATCTTTCCACCAAGCTGTTCCAGACCTGGAGTGGGTGACAGGTAACTGTCTTTCCACCAAGCTGTTCCAGACCTGGAGTGGGTGACAGGTAACTGTCTTTCCACCAAGCTGTTCCAGACCTGGAGTGGGTGACGGGTAACTGTCTTTCCACCAAGCTGTTCCAGACCTGGAGTGGGTGACAGGTAACTGTCTTTCCACCAAGCTGTTCCAGACCTGGAGTGGGTGACAGGTAACTGTCTTTCCACCAAGCTGTTCCAGACCTGGAGTGGGTGACAGGTAACTGTCTTTCCACCAAGCTGTTCCAGGCCTGGAGTGGGTGACAGGTAACTGTCTTTCCACCAAGCTGTTCCAGACCTGGAGTGGGTGACAGGTAACTGTCTTTCCACCAAGCTGTTCCAGACCTGGAGTGGGTGACAGGTAACTGTCTTTCCACCAAGCTGTTCCAGACCTGGAGTGGGTGACAGGTAACCGTCTTTCCACCAAGCTGTTCCAGACCTGGAGTGGGTGACAGGTAACCGTCTTTCCACCAAGCTGTTCCAGACCTGGAGTGGGTGACAGGTAACTGTCTTTCCACCTAGCTGTTCCAGACCTGGAGTGGGTGACAGGTAACTGTCTTTCCACCAAGCTGTTCCAGGCCTGGAGTGGGTGACAGGTAACTATCTTTCCACCAAGCTGTTCCAGACCTGGAGTGGGTGACGGGTAACTGTCTTTCCACCAAGCTGTTCCAGACCTGGAGTGGGTGACGGGTAACTGTCTTTCCACCAAGCTGTTCCAGGCCTGGAGTGGCACGCTGGAGCTTCCAGAGGCTTGTAGACCTGAAGCAGGGTGATGTGGTCCAGGTAATTATGAAACACACTCACTCACTCATTCACTCTGTTTAGTTTAGGATTATTGTCAGTTCAGAAAATTGTGCCTCTCTCTTTTAGATCTGCCACCTCCAGCAGTTCAGCTGCAGTCACAGCAGTCCTCTGCTGTGGTATTTCATTTACCGGCTGCACCAGTTCCTACTACACTGGTCGTGAAGGGAGACACTTTGAGGAGACCCAGATGGATACAGGTCATTCAGAATTCTACTGCATATGCTCAGTCACAACAACAGATGTACACAGACATGTTGTTGACCTGTATACTTACTGTCACTTAGTGTGTCTCTTTCAGATCTGCCTGACAGCCTCACCCAGAAGACACTGGGCCTATCCAGACTGACCAAGCAGAGATGGGTGGCTGACAGCCTCACCCAGAAGACACTGGGCCTATCCAGACTGACCAAGCAGAGATGGGTGGCTGACAGCCTCACCCAGAAGACACTGGGCCTATCCAGACTGACCAAGCAGAGATGGGTGGCTGACAGCCTCACCCAGAAGACACTGGGCCTATCCAGACTGACCAAGCAGAGATGGGTGGCTGACAGCCTCACCCAGAAGACACTGGGCCTATCCAGACTGACCAAGCAGAGATGGGTGGCTGACAGCCTCACCCAGAAGACACTGGGCCTATCCAGACTGACCAAGCAGAGATGGGTGGCTGACAAGGGAAAATAAAACACAACACACATTATCCACAATGCAAATATGTTGTAATTACTTGTTTATTTAATGTTTGCTGCATTTTATTTGAGGATTGGAGAAATCTACTCCTTCATGTCCATTCTCAATATCTGCATAATTACTCTCCATATCTATCAAATCAAAGGGGGATTGATAATATTGTAAAAGACGATGGCTTAATGTTTACAGTTTGAGGAAATGCTGTGTGCTTTTTTATCTAAGTTGAAAAACATGGCTCCCTCAACACAGACACACATTAGACCCAATGTAAATACATGGCTCCCTCAACACAGACACACATTAGACCCAATGTAAATACATGGCTTATTTTATGAATGCTTCATTATATTTTGAAGATTGTGTGAAATAAAAATATATTCACAGTTATATACAACCAGTTTGGTTTATTGGATTATTTCTCTGATTGAAAATGAATGACCAAAAAGAAAGGACGTGGACAGACCTGCAACCCTCTGGTGCAGGTTAAGTCATCTGGAGTTGAAACGGGGCCCCGACAGCCCTCACTAATGGTTAGGTCATCTGGAGTTGAAACGGGGCCCCGACAGCCCTCACTAATGGTTAGGTCATCTGGAGTTGAAACGGGGCCCCGACAGCCCTCACTAATGGTTAGGTCATCTGGAGTTGAAACGGGACCCCGACAGCCCTCACTAATGGTTAGGTCATCTGGAGTTGAAACGGGGCCCCGACAGCCCTCACTAATGGTTAGGTCATCTGGAGTTGAAACGGGGCCCCGACAGCCCTCACTAATGGTTAGGTCATCTGGAGTTGAAACGGGGCCCCGACAGCCCTCACTAATGGTTAGGTCATCTGGAGTTGAAACGGGGCCCCGACAGCCCTCACTAATGATTAGGTCATCTGGAGTTGAAACGGGGCCCCGACAGCCCTCACTAATGGTTAGGTCATCTGGAGTTGAAACGGGGCCCCGACAGCCCTCACTAATGGTTAGGTCATCTGGAGTTGAAACGGGGGCCCGACAGCCCTCACTAATGGTTAGCTCATCTGGAGTTGAAACGGGGCCCCGACAGCCCTCACTAATCTACCTGCCTCTCTAACCACCAGGCTACCGGCCTCTCTAACCACCAGGCTACCTGCCTCTCTAACCACTAGGCTACCTACCTCTCTAACCACTAGGCTACCTGCCTCTCTAACCACTAGGCTGCCTGCCCCTCTAACCACTAGGCTACCTGCCTCTCTAACCACTAGGCTGCCTGCCCCTCTAACCACTAGGCTACCTACCTCTCTAACCACTAGGCTACCTGCCTCTCTAACCACTAGGCTGCCCGCCCCTCTAACTACTAGGCTACCCGCCTCTCTAACCACTAGGCTACCCGTTTCTCTAACCACTAGGCTACCTGCCTCTCTAACCACTAGGCTGCCCGCCCCTCTAACCACTAGGCTGCCCGCCCCTCTAACCACTAGGCAGGCTGCCCCTCTAACCACCAGGCTGCCCGCCCCTCTAACCACTAGGCTGCCCGCCCCTCTAACCACTAGGCTGCCCGCCCCTCTAACCACTAGGCTGCCTGCCCCTCTAACCACTAGGCTACCTGCCTCTCTAACCACTAGGCTACCTGCCTCTCTAACCACTAGGCTGCCTGCCCCTCTAACCACTAGGCTACCTACCTCTCTAACCACTAGGCTACCTGCCTCTCTAACCACTAGGCTGCCCGCCCCTCTAACTACTAGGCTACCCGCCTCTCTAACCACTAGGCTACCCGTTTCTCTAACCACTAGGCTACCTGCCTCTCTAACCACTAGGCTACCTGCCTCTCTAACCACTAGGCTGCCCGCCCCTCTAACTATTAGGCTACCCGCCTCTCTAACCACTAGGCTACCCGTTTCTCTAACCACTAGGCTACCGGCCCCTCTAACCACTAGGCTGCCCGCCCCTCTAACCACTAGGCTGCCCGCCCCTCTAACCACTAGGCTGCCCGCCCCTCTAACCACAAGGCTGCCGGCCCCTCTAACCACTAGGCTGCCCGCCCCTCTAACCACCAGGCTGCCCGCCCCTCTAACCACCAGGCTGCCCGCCCCTCTAACCACCAGGCTGCCCTCCTCTCTAACCACTAGGCTGCCCGCCCCTCTAATCACCAGGCTATTGTATTGTGATTGTTTAGTCACTGTATTGTGATTGTTTAGTCACTGTATTGTGATTGTTTAGTTACTGTATTGTGGTTGTTTAGTCGTAGTTACTGTATTGTGGTTGTTTAGTCGTAGTTACTGTATTGTGATTGTTTAGTCGTAGTTACTGTATTGTGGTTGTTTAGTCAGTTATTGTATTGTGATTGTTTAGTTACTGTATTGTGATTGTTTAGTCATAGTTACTGTATTGTGATTATTTAGTCATAGTTACTGTATTGTGATTGTTTAGTCATAATTACTGTATTGTGATTGTTTAGTTACTGTATTGTGATTGTTTAGTCATAGTTACTGTATTGTGATTGTTTAGTCATAGTCACTGTATTGTGGTTGTTTAGTCATAGTTACTGTATTGTGATTGTTTAGTCATAGTTACTGTATTGTGATTGTTTAGTTACTGTATTGTGGTTGTTTAGTCATAGTTACTGTATTGTGATTGTTTAGTCATAGTCACTGTATTGTGATTGTTTAGTCATAGTTACTGTATTGTGATTATTTAGTCATAGTTACTGTATTGTGATTGTTTAGTCATAATTACTGTATTGTGATTGTTTAGTTACTGTATTGTGATTGTTTAGTCGTAGTTACTGTATTGTGATTGTTTAGTGTTTTATTCACTAAATCAAGTAGTGCCCCAAGGAGGGATCGAACTGTGTCTCAAAAGCAGCAGAAAATATCAAATAAGGTCACAAAAATTTCTGTTACGGATATTCAGAACTGTCTGTGGTGAACTGGGCTGGATATGTTTACGTTCTCTGCCCTCTAATGGTGGAATGTAGACATTGTAAATCAACCCCGTCCAGATTCATATAAAGGTGTAAGCCCCTTCTGTTGGCCGTGTGTTACGCCAGGCCGGTTAGCTCAGTTGGTTAGAGCGTCGTGCTAATAACGCGAAGGTCGCGGGTTCGATACCCGTACTGGCCAGGATACTTTCTTACTGTACTATGAATGTCTACATACACTGTTTCAGAACTCTGTTGATTGGGTCTACTATATGGTTTTTAAATTAGTAATATGAATTGTCAATTGTTGTTTTATTGTGGAGTGACATTTTAATGTTTTTTTCAAACTCATTGTAGGAGTTTTCATTCGTCTTTTATTTATTTACTTAACCTTTATTTAACCAGGTTGGCCAGTTGAGAACAAGTTCTCATTTACAACTGCGACCTGGCCAATATAAAGCAAAGCAGTGCGACACAAACAACAACACAGAGTTACACATGGAATAAACAAACGTACAGTCAATAACACAATAG
>NC_092091.1:83699168-83711668 GCF_045679555.1 Salvelinus alpinus | reverse complement strand
TAATAATACTCTGCATGCTCATTAGAATAATACTCAGCATGCTCATTAGAATAATACTCTGCATGCTCATTAGAATAATACTCAGCATCCTCATTAGAATAATGCTCTGCATGCTCATTAGAATAATACTCAGCATGCTCATTAGAATAATACTCAGCATGCTCATTAGAATAATACTCAGCATGCTTTGCAATTGTTCATTTTCACATATACATATATTTAGTTCATTTAGCAGATGCTCTTATCACACCATAGTGCCATCAGACTTCTGATACCAATGCAGGGTGAAAGGGGACCACAAAATAGTGAACCGCTTTTAAAAAAGTGGTATAGAAAAGTACAACATCGAAATTACAGCTCTCGAAAGTATCTTGTTACAAAATCCATTGAGTGTAGTTCAGCCCAGTTACAAGTTACAAAATACTCAGAAGAAATTGAAATACATACAGTATCTTGTGTGTTACACCAATATACTATTGTCACTGACTGTATAACAAACTGTTGGTAAGGGAGTTTTAACTGTTGGTAAGGGAGTTTTAACTGATGATGAGGGAGTTTTAACTGATGGTGAGGGAGTTTTAACTGTTGGTAAGGGAGTTTTAACTGTTGGTAAGGGAGTTTTAACTGATGGTGAGGGAGATTTAACTGTTGGTAAGGGAGTTTTAACTGTTGGTGAGGAAGTCGTTTTAACTGTTGGTGAGGGAGTTTTAACTGATGGTGAGGGAGTTTTAACTGTTGGTAAGGGAGTTTTAACTGATGTGAGGGAGTTTTAACTGTTGGTGAGGGACTTTTAACTGTTGGTGAAGGAGATTTAACTGTTGGTGAGGGAGTTTTAACTGTTGGTGAGGGAGTTTTAACTGTTGGTGAGGGAGTTTTAACTGTTGGTGAGGGACTTTCAACTGTTGGTGAGGGAGTAGTTTTAACTGTTGGTGAGGGAGTAGTTTTAACTGTTGGTGAGGGAGTAGTTTTAACTGTTGGTGAGGGACTTTTAACTGTTGGTGAGGGAGTTTTAACTGTTGGTGAGGGAGTTTTAACTGTTGGTGAGGGAGATTTAACTGTTGGTGAGGGAGTAGTTTTAACTGTTGGTGAGGGAGTAGTTTTAACTGTTGGTGAGGGAGTAGTTTTAACTGATTCAAGCCAGTATAGCGGTCGTGAACGTCAGTAAGTTTTCAGTTTTCAGTGTCATAAACCAGACTGAAGACTGAAGACTGAAGACTGAAGACTGGAGAGAGAGAGAGAGAGAGAATGCAGTAGAAAATGTCAACAGTATATTTGACTTCTCAGTTTCCTATCTAATCTACAAATTTCAAACAGAAAACCGAAATAAATGAACAACAATGACAAACGGTTTGATGAAGAATGCAAAAACCTTAGACAGAAATTGAGAAACCTTTCCAACCAAAAAGATTTTCCCAGAAAACCTGAGTCTACGCCTTCACTATGGTGAATCACGAAAACAATACAGAAATACACTACGGAAAAAGAAGGAACAGCACGTCAGAAATCAGCTCAATGTAATTGAAGACTCCATAGACTCTAACCAATTCTGGGAAAATTGGAAAACACTAAACAAACAACAACACGAAGAATTATCTATCCAAAATGGAGATGTATGGGTAAACCACTTCTCCAATCTTGTTGGCTCTATAACAAAGAATAAAGAACAAAAACATATACATGATATTATGCAAACCTTAGAATCAACTATTAACGACTACCAGAACCCACTGGATTCTCCAATTACCTTGAATGAACTACAGGACCAAATACAAACCCTCCAACCCAAAAAGGCCTGTGGTGATGATGGTATCCTCAATGAAATGATCAAATATACAGACAACAAATTCCAATTGGCTATACTTAAACTCTTTAACATCATCCTCAGCTCTGGCATCTTCCCCAATATTTGGAACCAAGGACTGATCACCCCAATCCACAAAAGTGGAGACAAATTTGACCCCAATAACTACCGTGGGATATGCGTCAACAGCAACCTTGGGAAAATCCTCTGTATTATCATTAACAGCAGACTTGTACATTTACTCAGTGAAAACAATGTACTAAGCGGGCACTAGCACTAGAAAAGTCTGCAGCACCTCACCCTACTAGAATCTAAAGTGAAATGTCTACTGTTTGCTGATGATCTGGTGCTTCTGTTCCCAACCAAGGAGGGCCTACAGCAGCACCTACATATTCTGCACAGATTCTGCCAGACCTGGGCCCTGACAGTAAATCTCAGTAAGACCAAAATAATGGTGTTCCAAAAAAGGTCCAGTCGCCAGGACCAGAAATATAAATTCCATCTAGACACCGTTGCCCAAGAGCACACAAAAAAACTATACATACCTTGGCCTAAACATCAGCGCCACAAGTAACTTCCACAGAGCTGTGGACGATCTGAGAGACCAGGCAAGAAGGGCCTTCTATGCCATCAAAAGGAACATAAAATTAGACATACCAATTAGGATCTGGCTAAAAATACTTGAATCAGTTATAGAACCCATTGCCCTCTATGGTTGTGAGGTCTGGGGTCCGCTCACCAACCAAGAATTCACAAAATGGGACAAACACAAAAATGAGCTTCTGCATGCAGAATTCTGCAAAAATATCCTCAGTGTATAACATTAAACACCAAATAATGCATGCTGAGCAGAGTTAGGCCGATACCAGCTAATTATCAAAATCCAGAAAAGAGACGTTAAATTCTACAACCACCTAAAAGGAAGCGATTCCCAAACTTTCCATAACAAAGCCATCACCTACAGAGAGATGAACCTGGAGAAGAGTCCCCTAAGCAAGCTGGTCCTGGGACTCAAACTCACTAGCGCAAAATTTCAATTGGCTATATTAAAACTGTTTAATTTGATCCTGAGTGTAGGTTATTTCTCTGACATCTGGAATCAAGGACTCATAACCCCAATCTTTAAGAACGGAGACAAATTTGACCCTATCAATTACAGAGACATTTGTGTGAACAGTAACCTGGGGAAGGTTTTCTGTAGTATTATCAATGTAAGAGTTCTAAACTTCCTCAATAAGCACAATGTCTTGAGTAAAAGCCAAATTGGATTTATACCAAAACATTGCACGCCTGATCATATTTACACCATACACACCCTGATAGATAAACATGTCAACCAAAATAATACCAAAATATACGCTTGCTTTATCGACTTCCAAAAAGCATTCTATTTGGCGTACAGGAATGTTCTACAAAGTTATTGAAAGTGGTGTAGGGAGTAAAACATATGACATAATTAAATCAATGTATACTGGCAATACATGCAGCATTAAAATTGGCAAGAAAAGAACAGAATTCTTTAACCAGGGGCGGGGCCTTCGCCAGGGTTGCAATCTGAGCCCTGCACTCTTCAATATTTACATCAACGAATTGGCCACTATTCTAGAAAAATCCTCATCCCCTGGTGTTAGTCTCCACAATTCAGTGGTTAAATGCCTGCTCTTCACAGATGACCTATGCCTGCTGTCACCCACAGCACACGGCCTACAGCAGAGCCTGGACCTGCTAGAGCAGTACGGCCAGAACTGGGCCCTGGCAGTAAACCCCAAAAAGACTAAAATAATGATTTTCCAGAGAAGATCCAGATCTCAGGGATTTAGACCAAAGTTCTCAATTGGTACAAAATATATAGAGGACTGTACACACTACAATTACTGAGGTTTAAAAATAAGCTCAACTGGACACCTTAATGATGCAGTGAATGAACTGAGAGAGAAAGCACGCAGGGCATTCTACGCCATTAAATAACAAATTCAAATTGAAATACCTATTAAAATGTGGCTAAAACTAATTGAATATGTCATTGAACCAATTGCACTTTATGGCAGCGAGGTGTGGGGTCCACTTGCAAAACTAGATTTCATAAAATGGGACAAACACCCCATTGAAACCCTGCATGCAGAGTTCTGTAAGATTCTCCTACATGTCCAGAGGAAAACTACAAACAATGCATGCAGGGCAGAATTAGGCCAATATCCACTAATAATAAAAACTCAAAAAATAGCAATTAAGTTTTGGAAACATCTAAAATACAGTGACCCCCTCTCATACCACTACCAAGCCCTGCAATACCAAGAGCTGAGCAAAGAAAAGAGTCCCCTCATCCAGCTGGTCTTGGGGCTGAGTTCACAAACCTGTTCTACTAACACACTGAAGCCTCAGGACCAGAACATCCAATCAATCAGGATAAACCAAATTACAACACAGTCAAAACAAAACTATATTGCTTATTGGGAAACACAACCACAAACACAAAGCAAAATGCAGTGCTTTCTGGCCCTAAATCGACAGTACACTGTGGCTAACTATTTGACCATGGTTACTGATCAAAACCTTAGAAAAACCTTGAGAAAGTACAGGCTCAGTGAGCACAGCCTTGCCATTGAGAAGAGTAGACACAGGAAAACCTGGCTCCCTGTAGAGGAAAGGCTGTGCAACCACTGCACAACAGCAGAACCTGAGACGAAGCTGCATTTCCTGACAAAATGTCAAAAATATAAAACAATTAGAGAGTGTCATTTCCCAAAATTTGAAACTCTTATTCAAGGTTTCAAAGACCTCTCTGAGGAGGATAGGCTACCCGTCCTGTTGGGGGAGGACGCAGAGAGCTGTGGGTTGGCAGCGCACTACATTGCTGCCTGCCATAAGTTGAGGGACAGTGTCTGACAGACCAATCAACCTGCACATGTCCTCTACTGTATGTTTATTGTTATTGTTCAATGTATGGTTATTTTGACCCTTGGTTATTGTTGTTATTGTTGTCCCGTTGACAATTT
Organism: Salvelinus alpinus; assembly: GCF_045679555.1. Lineage (NCBI taxonomy): Eukaryota > Metazoa > Chordata > Actinopteri > Salmoniformes > Salmonidae > Salvelinus > Salvelinus alpinus. The sequence continues at coordinate 83,706,871 of NC_092091.1, read as the reverse complement.
TGATTCTTATTATTTTAATATTGTAAATATCCAAAGTAAGCTTTGGCAATATGTACATTGTTATGTCATGCCAATAAAGCAAATTGAATTGAATTGAATTGAGAGAGAGAAAAAGAGAGAGAAACCAATAATTCACAAAATGGGACAAACACCAAATTGAGACTCTGCATGCAGAATTCTGCAAACATATCCTCTGTGTTCACAAACACATACAGACCCCACAGAGACCCAGGACCGCAACACAATTAGATTCAACCAAATCATGAGAAATCAAAAAGATAATTACTTGACAAGAATTAATTAAAAAACAGAGCAAACTAGAATGCTATTTGGCCCTAAACAGAGAGTACACAGTGGCAGAATAGCTGAACACTGTGACTGACCCAAACTTAAAGAAAGCTTTGACTATGTACAGACTCAGTGAGCATAGCCTTGCTATTGCGAAAGGCCACCGTAGGCAGACCTGGCTCTCAAGAGAAGACAGGCTATGTGCTCACTGCCCACAAAATGAGGTGGAAACTGAGCTGCACTTCCTAACCTCCTGCCAAATGTATGACCATATTAGAGACACATATTTCCCTCAGATCACACAGATCCACTATTCTGCCCTTGAGTTGCGTTCCCATGCAAAACTAGACAGATAGCTAACAACTAAGTCTTCAATAAAACTCCCAAGGCGTAACTTTTCTTGAATGAATATATTGTAAACGTTTATGTTGTAAAACTGCAAAACACAGAAAAGAATATACTTTAGTATTCAATTCACACCAACATACTGTAGCTGTACATTATACATTTGAAGTTGCATGAATACAAAGCACGTGCTACGGTACCATGCATCTGGCATGATGCCAAACCATATAGCTAATTGCTTTCTCATATGGTAATTGACTAACTCCTTTCATTACTCTAATAATGTACAACCATCTATGTAGAATAACAAGGCATATTACACTAGAAACAGTAACAAAAATACAGTATTGTATATTTTACAATTCGTTTGCATGACGCACGAGCAAAGTAATACAGCTAACATCATACATGAAAGGCATTGCAATTTGTGAGTAAATGCAACCAACCAACATTGATATGTAAGAAACTCTATCAATAACAAGATTATCATCATTAGCTAAATGCTTGAATCGAACTTACAAACAAATATTTTCCAAGGCTGAAGCGTGACAAGAAATAACTACACTGAAAGACCTGCACCGTAGCGTTGTTTTTAGCTGCTTCTAAGCGTGCAGAACGAATTCTCTACTTCCTGTTTGTGTACACTCTAAGTACCAGAAAGCTCCACTAGGGGGCAAATAACATCATGGAACACAATGAAAATCCATTTTAACTATTGTAATAAAATAATCTGTTACCTTCTAACAGGATGGCAGCACACTCCCCGCCTGGTATAATGAAATTGTGCCACTATGAAATAAAACATATCAAGAAACAAATAATGTCCTTTCTATTTTTATCTTTTGTCTCTAGGATGCTTCAGAAAGAAGAACAACAATCTCTGAGATTGGTCTCAGAAACACCTTAACAGCTCCTTGCTTGACAATGTTTAGTTCTACTTTCCTAACCTTTTTGTCAGTACTGGGAAAGGTTTTTTGAGTGTACTTTGTTTTGGGAACTCTTTTCCTTTTTCAAGGCATTTGAATTCTTCTCTGAAGGCTTCATGTTGCACACAGTGAATGATTGCTGTTTTGGCTTGTGACAACTCACTTGTACCGCATGGTTTATTACAGTCATGCCAGCCTCTGCAGCTGGTGTTGTCCGCACCTTCATGGAAGGATCTGGCAACATGAATGAGTCGTGCTGTGGCTCGATTGAGAGCTTTCCAGCTTGAGAACCTCTCAAAGCGATGAGAGCCGAGTTGAGCTCCAGAAACCTTAGAGGCGAAGACAGTGACGTCTGGTCGAATCTCTGCGTCTGCGTGAGGCTCTACAAGGTCAAAATTTATGTTCTCAGGCTCACTTGAGTTTGTTTGGGTCAGGAAAGGTGGACCTGAGAACCAACTGGTGTACTTTAAGAGCGCAGCAAGTATAGGCCTGGTTGCATGGTCTGCTGGATTGCTGTCAGTGTTTACATAACACCACTGATCTGGATGGGTAGACTTCCTGATGCGAGTTACCCTATTGGCAACATACACATAGAATCTTTTGGTGACATTGCGGATGTAACCGAGAACTATCTTACTGTCTGTGTAGAACTTGGCCACATTTACATCAATGTCAATTTCGTCTCTGATCAGTTCATACATCTCAACAGCTAGCAAAGCCGCACACAGTTCTAGGCGTGGGATAGTGTGGGCCGGACGAGGGGCCAATTTTGATTTCCCCATGACAAATCCAACATGGCATTGACCTTCCGAGTCAATAACTCTCAGGTAGGCTACCGCTCCTATGGCTACTGTAGAGGCATCCGAGAAGATGTGTAGCTCTCTTCTTTGAGTGGTAGACAAGGAGACTGGGATGTAGGTCCGCTGAATATACATATGTTCCAACTCCATCAAAGAATCCTTCCACATTTTCCATTTCTCTTCTTTTTCTGGGGGAAGAGGGGCATCCCACTCACTCTGATCAGAAGAGAGTTCTCTGATTAAGGCTTTACCTTGCATTGTTATTGGAGCCACGAACCCAAGGGGGTCATAAAGACTATTCACTGTGGACAGGATGCCTCTCCGCGTAAAAGGCTTCTCATTGTGGGACACCTGGAATGAGAAGCTGTCTGTTTCCAGGTTCCAGGAAAGTCCCAGACTCCGTTGAAAGGGGAGAGGATCCACTCCTAGGTCCAGATCTTTTAAGTCTTTTGCACGGTCCTCCATAGGGAAGGCTTCCATAACTGTTTTGCTATTGGATGCAATCTTGTGTAGTTTCATGTTGGACTCCGCCAACATTGCTTGTGTTTTTCTTAGAATGTTGATAGCTTCTTCTGTTGTAGCTACTGATGTCAGCCCATCATCGACGTAGAAGTTCCTCACTACATATTGCTTGGGTTCTGATCCATGTTCCTTCTCACCCTGTAGCGCTGCTCGTCTCATGCAGTAGATGGCTACGGCTGGTGAAGGGCTGTTCCCAAATACATGGACTTTCATCCTGTACTCAGTTATGTTTCTATCTGGATTGTTGTCTTCATACCAGAGAAACCTTAAGTAATCTCTGTGATCCTCACGTACACCAAAACAGTAAAACATTTGTTGCACATCTGCTGTTAGTGCAATGCAATCCTTGCGGAAGCGCATTAGGACACCCAAGAGTGTGTTGTTTAAGTCTGGACCACTGAGCAGAACATCGTTAAGTGACACGCCTTGACACTTAGCACTGGAGTCAAATACTACTCTTATTTGTTCAGGCTTTTGTGGATGGTAAACACCAAATATGGGTAGATACCAACATTCTTTGTCTCCCTCTAGTGGCGGTGAAGGTTCGGCTTGGTCGTTATCCAGCATCTTTTGCATGAAGTCAATAAAATGACGCTTCATGTCAGGCTTTTTGTCTAAAGTCCTGCGAAGTGATGTGAGACGGTTTATGGCCTGCTCCCTGTTATTAGGAAGGCGACGTCGAGTGGGGCGAAAAGGTAGTGGAGCCACCCAGTTGTTTCCATCATCCTGGAAAACCTGTTTGTCCATAATGTCCAAAAAGGCTTTGTCCTCCACTGATGGTGCTGGTTTATCATCGTCTTGTGTTTTGTCGAACACGGAACATCCCAGGTTGTCTGTGTTCACAGTTGTGTTTGGATCTCTCGAGTGCATTGTAGAGGGAGAGATGTGTTTCTGAGCTACACTGTTGTAGTTCTCTTTTACCTGGATGATGTCAGGGCAAGGGCTCAGATAGGATGTGCGACCATTCTGAAGTATGTTTGTCCTGAACACGTTAACATTGGCTGGTCGGTGAGCCGTTCCCAGACAGACCTCACCCACGATGACCCACCCGAGGTCGAGTCGCTGTGCATAAGGAGTGTCGTGGGGCCCATTGATTTGCTCTCGTACCTTGTGTACCCTTAAGATGTCTCGTCCTAAGAGCAGGAGGATGGGAGCGTCTGGGTCCACAGCTGGAATTTTGTCCATAACTGGTTGCAGATGGGGATGATGATACGCAATGTCGGGGGAGGGAATCTCCGTCCTATCGTCTGGCATCATATCACACTCTATCAGAGTAGGGAGAGATAGCTGCATGTGTCCGTCTATAGACTCCACCATGAAGTTGACGGCTCTCCTGCCTGAAGTCTCTGTTACCCCAGAACAGGTCTTCATGGTGTATGGAGCAGAGTTGTCATTGATGTTGAAGAGATTGAAAAACTCTGTCTTGGCCAGAGATTTGTTACTCTGTTCATCAAGCACTACATACATTTTGACAGCTTTCTCTCTTTTCCCAGCCGGATAAGCTTTAACTAGGCATATTTTTGAACATGATCTTGGATTAACTGCCTCACCACAGATCTCCGTACACTTTGAGGTGACAGATAGAAGAGCATCGTCACCTTGCTCCCCGCCATGCTCTTTCTCTGCTGTAGCAGTGTCTGTATTTGAAGGGGCTGGACCTGGATGCAGAGCAGCAAGATGTCTGTCGCTGTCGCACTCAGAGCACTTGATTGACACCTTACAGTCTTTAGCTCTGTGCTGAGTTGACCCACAACATCGGAAACAAATTCCATTCTCTTTGAGATATGATTTGCGCTCATCTAGAGTTTTGTACCTAAACCCACGACACTTTTTAAGAGGATGAGGTTTGTTATGTATCGGGCAGTGATGGTCAGGGTTTTCAATCTTTGTCTTACTGGGTTTGGTTTGGTGGTCTGAGGGCTCAGATGACACATCGGTTTTGTATACAGTCACAGGTGTCTTGCTGCTGTACCTGGCAGGTTTCTCACTTTTCATAGACACCTGGTTAGTTGCGGTGTAGAGGGTGAAACTGGGGTCGTTTCTAGTTTTCGCCTGGTTCCTGATGAATCTCGAGAAGAACGAGAATGGTGGGAATGCTACCCGATAGTCCTCCTTGTATTTGGATCCCTGCGCAATCCATTTTTCTTGTAAACTGAATGGTAGTTTCTCTACTATAGGGTTTACCCCCCGAGATGTGTCCAGATAAGCGAGGCCTGGAAGGTACCCTTCTACTTTAGCACACTCCAGTTCGAGAAGAATGTCACCTAGTTCTCTTAGTTTGTGATTGTCTTTGTTAGCCAGTTTTGGAAAATCATCAATTTTCTTCAACAGTGCATTCTCGATCACTTCAGGTGTACCATAGCACTCTTCTAGTCGTTGCCAGACCATGTTAAGCCCTGCTGTTGCGTTGAAAATATGGACAGATCTAATTCTGTTTGCTTGCTCAGACGACTCTGCCCCTAGCCACTTGGTAATTAGATCTAACTCTTCCCTGGCTGATAAATTCAAGTCTCTGGTCGCATTGAGAAAGGATGCTTTCCATGCCCAATAATTTTCAGGGCGATCATCAAACTTCAGGAGTCCGGAACTCACCATCTCACGGCGTAGGAGGTACTTGATGAGGTCTGGTGCCACTTGTGACTCAGGGACGCTTTGTGTGTGTGACTGGAAGTGGGCTTGTTTTCCATTTACACCATGCTGCTGTTCATTTCTTTTGAACGGAGAGTCTCTGCTCATGTTCTGTTGTTTGCTACTTTCTGGATTATAGTATGTAGCTGGGTCAACACTAAGCTCTTGTTTCTCCACTTCAAATGGAAGTTCAGCAAAGTAGGGCCTAGCATGTTGTTGCACATACTCACAGGTACGCTGGACTGGACTTAAGGGCTGTGTCCCTGTGTCTAGTTCTTTGTGAAGTTCTCTGCGTTCTGATCCTACAGCTTCTTCAAAGGCTGCAGCTTCAGCCAACGCAGCAGCAGCTGTTCTCTCAAATTGGAGAACATATAAACTTGCCTCGAGGTCAGCTTTTTGCTTCAACAAGCTGGCCTCTATTTCTGCCTTTTGTTTCATCACAGAAGCTTCCTTCTCAGCATAGGAGACTTGTGCACGCGCTGCGTCTGCCTTGGCGCGTGCTTTGATGGCTGCAGAACTCGCCGTTGAGGATCTGCTTGACTGTTTTGATGACCTTGATCTTGTAGATTGAGACTTGGTCCCAATGTGCTGAAGAGGCTCCTCCATCTCTCTCTGTCGAACTCTTGGCTCTGGTTGTTGTACCGTAGACTGCTGGTCTTCCATAGGAACAGAGGCTTTGTTGGCTGATGAATGTAGAAACAAACCACCGTGTGTGGTTATTCTTGAGCTTGAGCCCGCCGTGATGATGTTTTTTTACTATTCTGCCCTTGAGTTGCGTTCCCATGCAAAACTAGACAGATAGCTAACAACTAAGTCTTCAATAAAACTCCCAAGGCGTAACTTTTCTTGAATGAATATATTGTAAACGTTTATGTTGTAAAACTGCAAAACACAGAAAAGAATATACTTTAGTATTCAATTCACACCAACATACTGTAGCTGTACATTATACATTTGAAGTTGCATGAATACAAAGCACGTGCTACGGTACCATGCATTTGGCATGATGCCAAACCATATAGCTAATTGCTTTCTCATATGGTAATTGACTAACTCCTTTCATTACTCTAATAATGTACAACCATCTATGTAGAATAACAAGGCATATTACACTAGAAACAGTAACAAAAATACAGTATTGTATATTTTACAATTCGTTTGCATGACGCACGAGCAAAGTAATACAGCTAACATCATACATGAAAGGCATTGCAATTTGTGAGTAAATGCAACCAACCAACATTGATATGTAAGAAACTCTATCAATAACAAGATTATCATCATTAGCTAAATGCTTGAATCGAACTTACAAACAAATATTTTCCAAGGCTGAAGCGTGACAAGAAATAACTACACTGAAAGACCTGCACCGTAGCGTTGTTTTTAGCTGCTTCTAAGCGTGCAGAACGAATTCTCTACTTCCTGTTTGTGTACACTCTAAGTACCAGAAAGCTCCACTAGGGGGCAAATAACATCATGGAACACAATGAAAATCCATTTTAACTATTGTAATAAAATAATCTGTTACCTTCTAACAGGATGGCAGCACATCCACAAAATATTCGAAAAAACAAACCAGATTTGGATAAACTCCCATTTCTATTGGGTGAAATACCACAGTGTGCATCACAGCAGCAAGATTTGGGACCTGTTGTCACAAGAAAAGGGCAACCAGTGAAGAACAAACACCATTGTAAATACAACCCATATTTATGTTTATTTATTTTCCCTTTTGTACTTTAACCATTTGCACGTCGTTACAACACTGTATATATAATTTTGGAACTTCTTTGAGTGTAATGTTTACTGTTAATTTTTATTGTTAATTTTACTTTTGTATATTATCTACTTCATTTGCTTTGGCAATGTAAACATATGTTTCCCATGCCAATAAAGCCCCTTGAATTGAATTGAGAGAGCGAGAGAGAGAGAGAGAACATCCACTCAGCAACCCTAAACAGCGACTCTGAGAGTAGGATAAGGAACGAGTGGGACGGTGAGTGGTTGTGAGAGAGAAATGGTTTTCCATACAGGGAGTCGTACCCATCTGGTCCTTAGCTCTTATCCAGGGCTTTACACAGTGGGTAGTGGTGGTACCCTGTCTACAGACACCTAACACACACACACACACACACTCTGAGCATCCCATGTCCTTAAACTACCAGAAGGGTTGTCACCGCCTGACAGAGAGGGA
>NC_092091.1:83689168-83696668 GCF_045679555.1 Salvelinus alpinus | reverse complement strand
GAAATGAATCCATTTAGCGTCTTCTATTTTCAGTCCGTTTCACAGTTGGAACTTTTTGCAAATGGTGTGTAGTTGTTGTCTCGTTCCGATATCACGGTGACTCTGCAGATAACGGTGAATAACAGTCATTTAGGACTTAAAGGATCTTTGCAGCTGTGTTGTCTGTGTGGGTTTGTGGCCGTGGCACCACACCTCTCGCTGTTCTCTCTAAGAGTCATGTCGCTGCTTGCTGCTGCTCACTCAGGGGCTTCTACACTCTGTTTGTGTGTGGAAGCTAATGGGACTCAGACATTACCCAGCACACATTCAACACCTTGTCTGGAGAATATCATACATGAGACATCCAGTGTGTCAATGATGTGTGTGTGTGTGTGTGTGTGTGTGTGTGCGTGCGTGCGTGCGTGCGTGCGTGCGTGCGTGCGTGCTTGCGTGCGTGCGTGCGTGCGTGAGTGAGTGAGTGAGTGAGTGAGTGAGTGAGTGAGTGAGTGAGTGAGTGAGTGAGTGAGTGAGTGAGTGAGTGAGTGAGTGAGTGAGTGAGTGAGTGAGTGAGTGAGTGAGTGAGTGAGTGAGTGCGTGCGTGCGTGCGTGCGTGTGTGTGTGAGTCATGCAGGGCGGCCGTGACGTTTATAGTGTAACTGAAATGTCAGAAAATACTCTGCCTTTTCACTGTCTCTCTCGCTCTCTCCCCTCTCTCTCTTTTTCTTTCTCTCTCTCCTCTGTCGCTGTCTCTGGTTCTCTCTGTCTATCTATCTGTCTCTCTCTGTCTCTCTCTGTCTCTTTCTCTGTCTCTCTGTCCCTCCCCTCTCTCTGTCTGTCTCTCTCTGTCAATTCAATTCAATTCAATTCAAGGGGCTTTATTGGCATGGTAAACATGTGTTAACATTGCAAAAGCAAGTGAGGTAGATAATACACAAAAGTGAAATAAACAATAAAAATTAACAGCAAACATTACACATACAGAAGCTTCAAAACAATAAAGACATTACAAATGTCATATTATATATATACAGTGTTGTAACAATGTACAAATGGTTAAAGTACACAAGGGAAAATAAATAAGCATAAATAAGGGTTGTATTTACAATGGTGTTTGTTCTTCACTGGTTGACCTTTTCTTGTAGCAACAGGTCACAAATCTTGCTGCTGTGATGGCACACTGTGGAATTTCACCCAGTAGATATGGGAGTTTATAAAAATTGGATTTGTTTTCGAATTCTTTGTGGATCTGTGTGATCTGAGGGAAATATGTGTCTCTAATATGGTCATACATTGGGCAGGAGGTTAGGAAGTGCAGCTCAGTTTCCACCTCATTTTGTGGGCAGTGAGCACATAGCCTGTCTTCTCTTGAGAGCCAGGTCTGCCTACGGCGGCCTTTCTCAATAGCAAGGCTATGCTCACTGAGTCTGTACATAGTCAAAGCTTTCCTTAAGTTTGGGTCAGTCACAGTGGTCAGGTATTCTGCCACTGTGTACTCTCTGTTTAGGGCCAAATAGCATTCTAGTTTGCTCTGTTTTTTTGTTAATTCTTTCCAATGTGTCAAGTAATTATCTTTTTGTTTTCTCATGATTTGGTTGGGTCTAATTGTGCTGTTGTCCTGGGGCTCTGTGGGGTGTGTTTGTGAACAGAGCCCCAGGACCAGCTTGCTTAGGGGACTCTTCTCCAGGTTCATCTCTCTGTAGGTGATGGCTTTGTTATGGAAGGTTTGGGAATCGCTTCCTTTTAGGTGGTTGTAGAATTCTGCTCTGCATGCATTATTTGGTGTTTTACATTGTACACAGAGGATATTTTTGCAGAATTCTGCATGCAGAGTCTCATTTTGGTGTTTGTCCCATGATGGCATAGATGTTTAGAATGCCCTTCTTGCCTTGTCTCTCAGATTGTTCACAGCTTTGTGGAAGTTACTTGTGGCGCTGATGTTTAGGCCAAGGTGTGTAGAGTTTTTTGTGTGCTCTAGGGCAACGGTGTCTAGATGGAATTTGTATTTGTGGTCCTGGCGACTGGACCTTTTTTGGAACACCATTATTTTGGTCTTACTGAGATTTACTGTCAGGGCCCAGGTCTGGCAGAATCTGTGCAGAATATCTAGGTGCTGCTGTAGGCCCTCCTTGGTTGGGGACAGAAGCACCAGATCATCAGCAAACAGTAGACATGTGACTTCAGATTCTAGTAGGGTGAGGCTGGGTGCTGCAGACTTTTCTAGTGCCCTCGCCAATTCGTTGATATATATGTTGAAGAGGGTGGGGCTTACGCTGCATCCCTGTCTCACCCCACGGCCCTTGTGGAATGAAATATATGTGTTTTTTGCCAATTTTAAAAGCACACTTGTTGTTTGTGTACATGGATTTTATAATATCGTATGTTTTTCCCCCAACACCACTTTCCATCAATTTGTATAACAGACCCTCATGCCAAATTGAGTCGAAGGCTTTTTTGAAATCAACAAAGCATGAGAATACTTTGCCTTTGTTTCGGTTTGTTTGTTTGTCAATTAAGGTGTGCAGGGTGAATACGTGGTCTGTTGTACGGTAATTTGGTAAAAAGCCAATTTGACATTTGCTCAGTACATTGTTTTCACTGAGGAAATGTACGACTCTGCTGTTAATGATAATGCAGAGGATTTTCCCAAGGTTGTTGTTGACGCATATCCCACGGTAGTTATTGGGATCAAATTTATCTCCACTTTTGTGGATTGGGGTGATCAGTCCTTGGTTCCAAATATTGGGGAAGATGCCAGAGCTGAGGATGATGTTAAAGAGTTTTAGTATAGCCAATTGGAATTTGTTGTCTGTATATTTTATTAATTCATTGAGGATACCATCATCACCACAGGCCTTTTTGGGTTGGAGGGTTTGTATTTTGTCCTGTAGCTCATTCAATGTAATTGGAGAATCCAGTGGGTTCTGGTAGTCTTTAACAGTTTATTCTACGATTTGTAATTGATCATGTATATGTTTTTGCTGTTTGTTCTTTGTTATATGGCCAAAATATTGGAGAAGTGGTTTACCCATACATCTCCATTTTGGATAGATAACTCTTCGTGTTGTTGTTTGTTTAGAGTTTTCCTATTTTCCCAGAAGTGGTTAGATTCTATGGATTCTTCAATTACATTGAGATGATTACTAACGTGCTGTTCCTTCTTTTTCTGTAGTGTATTTCTCTCTCCTCTCTGTCTGTCTCTCTCGGTCTCTCTCTCTCTCTCTCTCTCTCTCTCTCTCTCTCTCTCTCTCTCTCTCTCTCTCTCTCTCTCTCTCTCTCTCTCTCTCTCCCTCTTTCTCTCTCTCTACCCATCTCTCTCTCTCTCTCCCTCTCTCCCTCTCTCTCTCTGTCTCTCTCTCCTCTCTCTGCTTACCAGTAGTGTAGATTATTCAACAACTGCACTTGAAGTCCTGGGCAGACAAACCGGAACAACGACTTGAGGGGCGTAGTTAGCTCTCCTTTGTGTGTGTGTGTGTGTGTGTGTGTGTGTGTGTGTGTGTGTGTGTGTGTGTGTGTGTGTGTGTGTGTGTGTGTGTGTGTGTGTGTGTGTGTGTGTGTGTGTGTGTGTGTGTGTGTGTGTGTGTGTGTGTGTTCATGTTATAATGATAAAGGACTGTTTGTTACATACATGAGTCAGACACAGCTATGAGAAACACTCCCAAGTTGCATCCCTATTCCCTAAATAGTGCACTACTTTTGACCAGGGTCCTATGTCGGAAATAGTGCACTACTTTTGACCAGGGCCCTGTGTAGGAAATAGTGCACTGCTTTTGACCAGGGCCCTATGTAGGAAATAGTGCACTGCTTTTGACCATGGTCCTATGTAGGAAATAGTGCACTACTTTTGACCATGGTCCTATGTCGGAAATAGTGCACTACTTTTGACCAGGGCCCTATGTCGGAAATAGTGCACTACTTTTGACCAGGGCCCTATGTCGGAAATAGTGCACTACTTTTGACCAGGGCCCTACGTAGGAAATAGTGCACTACTTTTGACCAGGGCCCTACGTAGGAAATAGTGCACTACTTTTGACCAGGGCCCTACGTAGGAAATAGTGCACTACTTTTGACCAGGGCCCTATGTAGGAAATAGTGCACTACTTTTGACCAGGGCCCTATGTCGGAAATAGTGCACTACTTTTGACCAGGGCCCTACGTAGGAAATAGTGCACTACTTTTGACCAGGGCCCTATGTCGGAAATAGTGCACTACTTTTGACCAGGGCCCTACGTAGGAAATAGTGCACTACTTTTGACCAGGGCCCTATGTAGGAAATAGTGCACTACTTTTGACCAGGGCCCTATGTAGGAAATAGTGCACTACTTTTGACCAGGGCCCTACGTAGGAAATAGTGCACTACTTTTGACCAGGGCCCTATGTCGGAAATAGTGCACTACTTTTGACCAGGGCCCTATGTAGGAAATAGTGCACTACTTTTGACCAGGGCCCTACGTAGGAAATAGTGCACTACTTTTGACCAGGGCCCTATGTCGGAAATAGTGCACTACTTTTGACCAGGGCCCTACGTAGGAAATAGTGCACTACTTTTGACCAGGGCCCTACGTAGGAAATAGTGCACTACTTTTGACCAGGGCCCTACGTAGGAAATAGTGCACTACTTTTGACCAGGGCCCTACGTAGGAAATAGTGCACTACTTTTGACCAGGGCCCTACGTAGGAAATAGTGCACTACTTTTGACCAGGGCCCTACGTAGGAAATAGTGCACTACTTTTGACCAGGGCCCTACGTAGGAAATAGTGCACTACTTTTGACCAGGGCCCTACGTAGGAAATAGTGCACTACTTTTGACCAGGGCCCTACGTAGGAAATAGTGCACTACTTTTGACCAGGGCCCTACGTAGGAAATAGTGCACTACTTTTGACCAGGGCCCTACGTAGGAAATAGTGCACTACTTTTGACCAGGGCCCTATGTAGGAAATAGTGCACTACTTTTGACCAGGGCCCTATGTCGGAAATAGTGCACTACTTTTGACCAGGGCCCTATGTCGGAAATAGTGCACTACTTTTGACCAGGACCCTATGTAGGAAATAGTGCACTACTTTTGACCAGGGCCCTATGTAGGAAATAGTGCACTACTTTTGACCAGGGCCCTACGTAGGAAATAGTGTCCCATTTGGTTCAACCCCCAGTCATTTGTGGTCCGAGAGACAAACGATGAGCTACAACCTGTAGATACACATGACAGAAATACACCACTATAATATATAGTGTCAGACAAACTGGCAACACTTTACACAACATCAGTAGTTGCCTTTATTATATTACAACCAAATAGTTCAAACACGTATTTAATAATCCCCTGAAAAACGGCATGTAGCTGTCAATGGTTTTAGCCGAGCTGGGGGCCTCCCCTTATTGTGACATGTGAAGGATAATGACCTCTACAGTAGTTCTTAGCAGGTCATTCTTCATCTTATTGTGACATGTGAAGGATAATGACCTCTACAGTAGTTCTTAGCAGGTCATTCTTCATCTTATTGTGACATGTGAAGGATAATGACCTCTACAGTAGTTCTTAGCAGGTCATTCTTCACCTTATTGTGACATGTGAAGGATAATGACTCTACAGTAGTTCTTAGCAGGTCATTCTTCACCTTATTGTGACATGTGAAGGATAATGACCTCTACAGTAGTTCTTAGCAGGTCATTCTTCACCTTATTGTGACATGTGAAGGATAATGACTCTACAGTAGTTCTTAGCAGGTCATTCTTCACCTTATTGTGACATGTGAAGGATAATGACCTCTACAGTAGTTCTTAGCAGGTCATTCTTCACTCTAGCCATTGTGACATCACACAGTCTAACAAATGCTGGTTTACAGGCATTGGGACACTAAGTTGGGTTGTTTCCATTATAAAGAGCAAGGCAGGGTTGGGTAATCCCAACAACCCAACATGTTGGGTTATTCACACAGCCCAACTGGCTGAGTCAAAATAACCCAGCCTGTGTTCTGTCCAATATTTACCCAGTGCTGGGTTACCAAAAAAATGAATAACCTGTGATATTGGCATGCCTTGTGACACCTCTCCATTGTGACATCACAATCACTGCTTAACTCAAAGATAAATAACAATAATATATTTATTTGATATCACGCTTTTCATTACATGAAGAATCTCAAAGACGCTTTAAATACAAAAAAACAAACAAGAATTCAGTTATTGATGATAGTTCATGTGGGGCTGGACAATGATCTACCACGGAGGTGGGCATGTCCAGACAACATCCAACTCCACCAGCCCGGATTCCTGTCTCCACTCCACCATCAGTCCTCCGCCTCACAGTCCACGGCTCGTTAGCAGATGGGAGGGACACACACATCAGGAAGACAGGTCCGGAGCCGTTGATCAGGGCCTCGCCATCCCTCTCAGTAGGCTCAGTGGTAAACTACTCCCCCAGAACCCACCTGGGCGGTGCCAGCTAGGCACCGCTGGGGCGCCAAAGGCTCACTGCTATCAGTTACTGGAAAAGTCCACCTTGGAGTAACCACTCGAGGGGGGCCACTCAATTTCAACAAGCCATCTCCAAGCCAATTCTTCTGATCTTGTTCAAATAAAAACAATAGCTAGCTAGCTAGTTAGCTAACCTCTCGCTTGTCTTCGCAAACCGTCTGACTCAACCGTCTCTAAACACTGTGGATCGATATACACCGAGTGGACAAAACATTAGGTACACCTTGCTAATATTGAGTTGCACCCCCTTTTGCCCTCAGAACAGCCTCAATTTGTCAGGGGATGCTCTACAAGGTGTTGAAAGTGTTCCACAGGGATGCTGGCCCATGGTGACTCCAATGCTTCCCACAGTTGTGTCAAGTTGGCTGGATGTCCTCCGGGTGGTGGGCCATTCTTGATACACACAGGAAACCAACAGCGCTGCAGTTAATGACACACTTCAACCGGAGCGCCTGACACCTACTACCAAAGGCATTTAAATCTGTTGTCTGGCCCATTCACACGCTGAATGGCACACATATGCAATCCATGTCTCTATTCTCTCGAAGCTTACACATCTTTATTTAACCCGTCTCCTCCCCTTCATCTACACTGATTGAAGTGAATTTATGCTTTAAGCAAAAAAATACTCCAAAACAAATATTTACTGTTGGCTCCTATACATTCTAGATAATATTGCTGCAGGTCACTAGTTCTCTGTAGAGATAAATAGGTGATGAGGGGTGGAGAGAGAGAGAGAGAGACAGAGAGAGAGAGAGAGAGAGAGAGAGAGAGAGAGAGAGAGAGAGAGAGAGAGAGAGAGAGAGAGAGAGAGAGAGAGAGAGAGAGAGAGAGAGAGAGAATGGAAGGGAGCAGTTAGGAGCAGTGTCCGTTAGTGTTGTTGGAGATGGACACTGCGGGGGTGGTGTGTGTGTGGACAACAACATTCCAGTCATTCCTCTGGCACTAAGCTGGTCAGACTGGGCCGCAGCACCAGTTACAGCAAAACACACACAGGTGAATTGCTATGTTTACGTGTTGTTGTACTGAGGAGCAGACATACTGTCC
>NC_092091.1:83684168-83686668 GCF_045679555.1 Salvelinus alpinus | reverse complement strand
CGTAGTTTAGAACCATTTCCCATGCCGTAGTTTTAGAACCATTTCCCATGCCGTAGTTTAGAACCATTTCCCATGCAGTAGTTTAGAACCATTTCCCATGCCGTAGTTTAGAACCATTTCCCATGCCGTAGTTTTTAACCATTTCCCATGCTGTAGTTTTTAACCATTTCCCATGCTGTAGTTTTTAACCATTTCCCATGCCGTAGTTTTGAACCATTTCCCATGCCGTAGTTTTAGAACCATTTCCCATGCCGTAGTTTCGAACCATTTCCCATGCCGTAGTTTTAGAACCATTTCTCATGCCGTAGTTTTGAACCATTTCCCATGCCGTAGTTTCGAACCATTTCCCATGCCGTAGTTTCGAACCATTTCCCATGCCGTAGTTTTGAACCATTTCCCATGCCGTAGTTTTGAACCATTTCCCATGCCGTAGTTTTGAACCACTTCCCATGCCGTAGTTTTGAACCATTTCCCATGCCGTAGTTTTGAACCATTTCCCATGCCGTAGTTTTAGAACTCTGTGCATAGTGCTAAAACAATGACATCATTGTTGAATTCTGACATAGTTGTATAGTTGCCATGGTGCCCTAGTAGCAGCCTAAGCAAAGAGCTCCTATAAATGGGCACGTATTTAGTTATTTTTAGGTGTTTTTAATTGTGTGTTTTTTAGCAGCTGTTTTGTTTTTGATAACGTAGAGTTTTTAATGCACATATCTGGTGTTTTTAAGCCACACATTTGCAGATTGACTGACAGGTTAACACTTTTTGGCTTGGTCAGCTAGCTTTTTTATATTTTTTTATGAATCTGGACACAATACTGTCTTTTTTGTTTCACCTGGCTGCCAATTCCTGATCTTTTGAGAACATAATTTGAGGGGTCGACCTGAAGCGTGAGAGGAATGGGAGACAGAGGAACAGAGCAGTGCTGAGGCAGGGGACTCGTAGTGAGGAGACAGAGGAACAGAGCAGTGCTGAGGCAGGGGACTCGTAGTGAGGACGACTGGCTGTTAACCTCACCTCTGTGTGGTGATCTTTCTGGCACTCAGAGCTGCTGAGGCATCAGCCAAGAGGCTGTTACACAGACTGGAAGAGGACGAGTCCAGTAGCTGTAAGACTCAGGCTGGTTCCCAGACGTGCCCTCCTACAAGATCACCAGCAGACTCCATCATCTAGCATCCTCTGTCCAGCTCCCTCCCCTCAAGCCATGACCTGACCCTCTCTATCTTCAGAGCAGCTTTCAAAGACTTGGCCTCTATTGGTTGACCTGTCATGATATATTACTTGTTTGTTTTGCTCTTGAAGCTCTTAGAGATTCTATGAAAAGCACTTCAGAAATGTCATAAATTATAATAAATATAAATAATAATAGTTGAATAAGTTCCATGGTTGCTATGGCACCGTGAGGTCGCCTAGGCAGAGATCTCCAGTACATTTTGTAAATATTTTATAATTTTTCAGTGTTTTTTATTTATTGCCAAATGTGTCTGGATTAAGTCTGGATTGCATCTATTTGTTACCTGCCTGTGGATTCATGGTAAATCATATTTATAAAGATAGCTAGCTAGCAATGCTACCAGGTTAGCCAGCTAGTGTATTTTGATTAGACCAGCCTATGTTCTGTTGTTTCTACAGCTTCCTGACCCAATGAGGAGAACTACAATGCATGGTGAGCAGGTAGGGACCTATTCATTGCTCAGGTTTCCTACGAAGTTATGAGCAGGCTGTCATCATTATCCTGAGTGAGTGAGAAGTCAAAAACTAACTTAATCTCGTTCTACAAGACCAGAGAGTCAGCGGCGGGGTGGCGAGGCGCTGGTGAGGGGCCTTCAATGAAGAGTGAACTGTGCTGCCTGCCAATGGAGGACCTATTCATCTCCCCCTGTTGACCTCCTCCCACTGCTCAAGCCATGTGCTTCCATATGCTGTAGGCTTGAAACACTCAACTTTCAACTCTGGCAGAAGATCATAGTCCACACCTTCTCTATCATATATCTGTATTTTATAATTCTTGTTTGTTTTGCTTTTTCAAGCACTTTGGAATAAAGTTGAATAAATTATTATAGTTATTATTATCTTTATGTCATTTTGTCAATAATCTGTTATTGTGACATCACAATGGAGAGGTGTATGAATTTCTCTCTGAACTAATCGTTATTGTGATGTCACAATCACAATGAGATGTCAGAATGTTCCATGGCATTGTGACATCATAATGGCTGGGATGATGATGGTCTCGTCTGTGATGTGGGGTCAGGAAACTGACGTGTTCTAACCTGCCCTCTGTCCACTTCATGTTCTTTGCCTTCCTCTCTCTTTCTGTTCCTGTGTGTTAGACCTTCAGGGAGTTAGAAAAGGATGTAATACACACACACTCCCGGGCCACCAAGTCAGCTCCAACCCTATTGGATCTGAAATAGAACATTTCTTTATAATAGATCTCTATGGAGAAATGGGCTGAGAGAAAGAGAGGCTGAGAGAGAAAGAGAGGCTGAGAGAGAGA
>NC_092091.1:83668594-83684068 GCF_045679555.1 Salvelinus alpinus | reverse complement strand
GGCTGAGAGAGAGAGAGGCTGAGAGAGAGAGAGGCTGAGAGAGAGAGAGAGAGAGAGAGAGAGAGAGAGAGAGAGAGAGAGAGAGAGTATGCCCTTTTGGTAGATGGTTCAATTCTGTAAAACATGATAATAATAACTTGGGGATGTTGTTCCCACTGTGATGATTAAAACCTATCCAACCAAAAACCGTGGATAGATGGCAGCATTCACGCAAAACTGAAAGCGTGAACCACTGCATTTAACCACAGTGAGGTGACTGGGAACATGGACGACTGCAAACAGTCCAGCTATGTCCTCCGTAAGTCAATCCCACAGGCAGAACGTCAGTACAGAGATAAAGTGGAGTCACGATTCAACGGCTCAGACACGAGACGTACTTGGCAGGGACTCCAGACGATCACGGATTATAAAGGGAAAACCAGACACGTCGCGGACACTGATGTCTTGCTCCCGGACACGCTAAACTCCTTCTTTGCCCGCCTACCATCGTAAGACATTCAAAGGCTCTCAAAAATACAAATACAAACACCACTGATGAGGGACACCGTCGCTCATGAGGACGGTGAGCTCTCGTTTACCGTGGTCAAAGTGAGTAAGACATTTAAGCGTGTTAACCCACGCAAGCCTACCGGCCCAGACGGCATCCTTAGCCGCGTCCTCAGAGCATGTGCAGACCAGCTGGCTGGAGTGTTTACGGACATATTCAATCTCTCCCTATCCCAGTCTGCCGTCACCAATTGCTTCAAGATGTCCACCATTGTTCCTGAACCCAAGAAAGCAAAGGTAACTGAACTAAATGACTCACTTCTGTCATCATGAAGTGCTTTGAGAGACTAGTTTAGGATCATATCACCTCCACCTCATCCAACATCCTAGACCCACTGCAATTTGCATACCACCCAAATAGATCCACTGCACACTGCCCTATCCCATCTGGACAAGATGAATACCTACATCAGATTGCTGTTCACTGACTACAGCTCAGCATTCAACACCTTAGTACCCTCCAAGCTCATCACTAAGCTCGGGGCCCTGGGTCTGAACCACGCCCTGTTCAACTGGGTCCTGGACTTCCTGACAGGCCGCCTCCAGGTGGTGAAGGTAGGCAACAACACCTCCACTACGCTGATCCTCATCACAGGGGCCCCACAAGGGTGCGTGTCCTCCTTTACTCTCTGTTCACCCACGACTGCTTGGTCACGCACGTCTCCAACTCAATCATTAAGTTTGCAGACGACACAACAGTAGTAGGCCTGATTACCAACAACGACGAGCCAACCTACTAGGAGGAGGTGAGGACCCTGGCAGAGTGGTGCCAGGAACATAACCCCTCCGTCAACATCATCAAAACGAAGGAACTGATCGTGGACTTCAGGAGACAGCAGAGGGAGCACGCCCCCATCCACATCCACGGAACCACAGTGGAGAAGTGAAAAGCTTCAAGTTCCTCCGCGTACACGTCACTGACATTCTGAAACGGTCCATCCACTTAGACAGTGTGGTGAAGAAGGCGCAAACAGCACCTTGAAGAGGACTCCACCATCTAGAAGGCGGAGTCAGTACCTCAGGAGGCTGAAGATACTTGAGCCACGGCCTGTTCACCCCGCTACCATCTAGAAGGCGGAGTCAGTACCTCAGGAGGCTGAAGATATTTGAGCCACGGCCTGTTCACCCCGCTACCATCTAGAAGGCGGAGTCAGTACCCCAGGAGACTGAAGATATTTGAGCCACGGCCTGTTCACCCCGCTACCATCTAGAAGGCGGAGTCAGTACCTCAGGAGGCTGAAGATATTTGAGCCACAACCTGTTCACCCCGCTACCATCTAGAAGGAGGAGTCAGTACCCCAGGAGACTGAAGATATTTGAGCCACGGCCTGTTCACCCCGCCACCATCTAGAAGGCGGAGTCAGTACAGGTGCATCAAAGCTGGGACCGAGAGACTAAAAAACAGCTTCTAACTCAAGGCCATCAGACTGTTAAATAGTCACCACTGGTCTACCTCCGCCCAGTACCCTGCCCTAAACTTTAGTCACTGTCACTAGCCAGCCTACCACCCGGTACTCAACCCTGCACCTTAGAGACTGCTGCCCTATGTCGTCGAATACTGGTCACTTTAAAAAATGTTTACATACTGTTGTACCTACTTGAAATGTATATACTGTATTCTAGTCAAAATGTATCCGATTTAACTATTGTTTTACATATACTATTTTCTAGATATACTACATATTCTATCCTACATATTCCACAGATATACTACATATTCTACAGATATACTACATATTCTACAGATATACTACATATTCTACAGATATACTAGATATACTACATATTCTACAGATATACTACATATTCTACAGATATACTAGATATACTACATATTCTACAGATATACTAGATATTCTACAGATATACTACATATTCTACAGATATACTAGATATACTACATATATACTACATATTCTACAGATATACTACATATACGAGCAATGTCAGAGTCCAGAATATAAATATATATAAAAAGTAAAATCATGTCAGTGAGAAATATTTGGACGAGCAATGTCAGAGTCCAGAATATAAATATATATTTCCCTAATATTTCTCACTGACATGATTTTACTTTTTAGTTTTGCGTGTATTGTTTTATATTGTTAGATATTACTGCACTGTTGGGAGCTAGAAACATAAGCATTTCGCTACTATAACATCTGCTAAACATGTGTCCGCCACCAATACACTTTGATTTGATGTTATATTTGAATTGCCTTCATATATTTGTGAGCGACAACATCGCTTTGACGTTGCATCGCCTGATGGTAAGTACAGTGACCGGCCACTAGGCCCAAATACATTCTGCTTTCATTCGACTGTTTATCCGTTACTGATCCGGCGTGGCTGGAACATGCCTACTCCACTCCGGGTTTTCCTCTGTGCCGTTGGGCTACTCACAGCCTCTAGCTGGTTTTGACTAAACTCTCGTCCTGATATCGCTCCGCTGGCATGGAGGAGGATAGGTCTTGATTATTGTGATGGTGGCAGCGAACAGCTACTAGCGACCAGCCGAGAGATCACGGCCACCGCGGTGTCTTCAGGATTTCGCTGTGCACCACTTCACGGGACCCGGTTCCGCATCACGACAACTCTTCTTCACGTTCAGCTTAGGGATTTTTACCGACCAAACCAATGAAATGCAGCAAGTTCACGGAGCAACTCCGGAGCCCCTTCGGTTCAAACAGCAAAACTTTTTCACAAAGGACAACATACTAAAACAACGGCGAGCTCGAGGCAGCGTCGGTCTGTTATGTGTGTGAGTGGAGTTCGAGTGGGAATCGGAGGTAGTGATGTTCGCCTGTAGGTTAATATCCGGTTGTTTCCTATGGAGTTATTACCTTTACTAATAGTCTGGTCGTTGTGTTGATTTACCGACCAGCTAGCTCGTTCTTGAAGCCTTCGTGCTGGGCTATGGGATATTGTTATCGGTGTGTTTCATGAACGCGACAAGGTGATATTTGAAAACAGTGTTGAATGGTGGAGCCACCGCGTCCTGTCCCGAAGGAGGGAACAAGAATCAACACCGACCACTGTTTGTTTACTGTCCTTACGGTCATTTGAATCACCCGGTCCGTCTTGTTCGTCATTTAGCCTAATTACCATCTCCCATTTCCCAGTAACATTTAGCCTAGAAGACGAAGAGACTACTTTGAGACTTGAGGGGAAGAAACACTTAGTCCAAAATACTAGCATTTCGGGTGAATGATGGGGGACTTTGCAAGCCCCGCTGCCGCGAACGGCAGTAACATTTGCATCAACAACAATGCCATGAATCCGGGTGGAAACCCCAACAACGTGGGCATTCCCAAACACAGCACGGTAGTGGAGAGGCTACGGCAGAGGATAGAGGGGTGCAGGCGGCACCATGTCAACTGTGAGAACCGTTACCAGCAAGCCCACGCCGAGCAGCTAGAGATAGAACGGAGGGAGACGGTGAGTCTCTACCAGCGCAGCTTGGAGCAGAGGGCGAAGAAATCCGCCAACAGCAAGCATCAGAGTAAACAGCAAGACCCCGAATCAGCGTCTTCGACGGAGCAGAGGAACAACACACTAATAGCGGTAAGTTAAAGAGACCGTTCCCAGTCCAAGATGCCCGTGGTTTAGTCTACATAGTACACACACTACCCCCCCCCGCAAAGTTGGGCTACAACTCCTTCGCCCCCGCTGGAAAAGTTGTCGAGGACAGTCTTGTAACTACGCTCAGTGAACTGCTTTGAACTCACTCTACAGTTGTTTCCAAACAGTGTGCCAACGAGCGCGTTGTGTTTACAAAGTACGCAATCCACTAACTTCCCCCTTTGCAGCCAACAACTAACTTTGCTGCCTTGTTGTATTTTCATAAAATGTCTTGCTGACTTGTGGTAGCCCTTTTTGAGGGCTATGTTGCTTTGCTTTTAGCCCAGGCTAACGTTAGCATCGGAAGCTATGTCTTTGGGGGAAAGTGTCCATAGCTGCTAGTTGGTTGAACACCTTTTCGGGGGACTACTTGATAGGCGGATTACTTTTGAACTGTCGACGAAGTTCCACACGAGTTCTTTGTTTTCGGGTAGTTTAACTGTTACATTGTTTCTCTGCGGAAATTTGTTGCAACATTGGCTGCTGAGCAGGAAAACATTCTCGCCCACGGGTGATCACATCGACGCCAGCAGTTGTTTAACAGTAAAGCACATTTCCAGCTATACTTCAAATATGAATCTCATAACGGTTGAGAGTACTATAGTAGCCTGTATTTCCCCAGTCGTGATTTCTACTTGACAGTCTCGTCTAGGTGTGTGAGAGGGAAACAGACATAGAATAGTAACCTACTAGAACTAGACATCTTGATAAAACAAGAAGCTACCCGACAGGGACGTAATTAAACCAAAAGGCTACTGTCTGAACTTAGTTTAGGGTGGTAATGATAGACTATTCTAATACTACGCTATTATGTGGATAGGCAACTTTTGCTTTTGATAGAGCTAGATTAACAGACAATGGCCAATGCATTATGATGTATTCCGACTGTATCATGAAACATTGTACGTTTACATGCTCACTAATAATTCGATATTAAACTGATTATGGCAGTAAGCAGATTATGCAATAGTCGTTTTATCATAATCGGTGTAAAGTCAATATCGAAGGAACCACACGCCGATTAAACACCCATTTTTTAATTTCCGATTATTACGACATGTAAACATCTTAATATAATAATTGACGATCCGGCAGTGTACTTGATCTGCGCATGTGTTAACACCAGCCGAGGGAGGTGCCCTCTTTAGCGCCAGTGTTGATTTTTTGCGTTGTGAACGGTCTTTGGGATCACGACTTTAAAACCATAAGCTTCTGTGAAAAAGGAGAAACCAAGAGACAATTATCTCTCTCCTTGTTCATTCACACCTCTACAACCGCGATGCGGAATGCGCGGACATGTCCCCTTTTGTTGTAGCCGGGGCCAATATGCCTTTGAAATGCTAAGTAGTATCTCGTTGGCGCTCTCATTTCTGGAGGCAACATCCTAGGTAGCAAACAAGAAGGAGATAACGCTACTCCCCCTCGTCTTGCCGTTTTTAAGAGTCGTATATCGAGGAGAGGCAGCGGTGATTACAATAGAAAAACGACCTGCCGCTTCGCGTGGACATTTAACGGAACCGCCCATTAGCTGGTCTTAAGGAAACAGTAGCACCATTTATTTATTTCCACTCTCTCTTCAATCTCCATCTCCCTTTCCCTGCCTGAGCCCAGAAATAAACCACATGCTATGCGGCAGCTAGATGGCTGTATGTATTCACTCTATATGTTGCAAAGCAAACCGAGGCTCAGTCAGTAGCTTACCGAACTACACAGTCATCAAGTCAAATCCAATTTGATTGGTTACATACAACGTGATTAAACAGATGTTATTTGCGGTTGTGGCGAAATGCTTGTGATTTTAGCTCCGACAGTGCGGTAATAACTAACAAGTAATATCTAACAAATTACACAACATATACACACATCTAATTAGGAATAAATTAAGACTATATACATATGGATGAGCGATGTCAGAGCGGAACGGACTAAGGTACAGTAGAATAGTATAGAAGTGCGCGTGAAATGGTCGCTCTGTGGAGCCCGGTAAAACGGTATGCGTCTCAAATTGCAGCCTATTCCTCGAGGCTCTGGTCAAAAGTAGTGCACTACATAGGGAATAAGGTGCCATTTGAGGTGGAGGTTCTCTCTCGCGCCCCATAAGGTCCCAGACACACCCGTGGGAGGCACTACAGCCCCTGTAATTATGGTAAACATTAGGGAGCTATTAGAGTGAGAGGGAACCCTTTGGATTTCATGCTGCCGTTACCCATCAGCCACCACTATTACAGGCTTAGGAAGGTCTGCTCTGTGCTAGTCTCTTCTCACAGACCGTTGAGCCCTGAGTCTGCCGAGAGAGACTGTCTCTCTGGAGATGAGAGTAGACTGCCTCGGTGCAGGAAGTCATATGATCAGCCTGGTGCCATGTCTGGGATCATGTTCTCAGAAGGATATTTGCCTTTTCAAGTGGTGTAATAATTAGTGATATCTAGGCAGTGTGTATTGTTATGAGTAGTAGTGTAGAATAGGACATTTTATACCGTGAGTGACACCAATAGGAATCAACATGTACATTACATCAGCTCATATCGGAGAGCACATTCTCTCTCCTCTCCAGTCTACACACCTGTCCTGTCTGTCTCTCTCTCCTCTCCAGTCTACACACCTGTCCTGTCTGTCTCTCCTCTCCAGTCTACACACCTGTCCTGTCTGTCTCTCCTCTCCAGTCTACACACCTGTCCTGTCTGTCTCTCCTCTCCAGTCTAAACACCTGTCCTGTCTGTCTCTCCTCTCCAGTCTACACACCTGTCCTGTCTGTCTCTCATTCCTCTCCAGTCTACACACCTGTCCTGTCTGTCTCTCTCTCCTCTCCAGTCTACACACCTGTCCTGTCTGTCTCTCTCTCCTCTCCAGTCTACACACCTGTCCTGTCTGTCTCTCCTCTCCAGTCTACACACCTGTCCTGTCTGTCTCTCATTCCTCTCTAGTCTACACACCTGTCCTGTCTGTCTCTCTCTCCTCTCCAGTCTACACACCTGTCCTGTCTGTCTCTCTCTCCTCTCCAGTCTACACACCTGTCCTGTCTGTCTCTCTCTCCTCTCCAGTCTACACACCTGTCCTGTCTGTCTCTCTCTCCTCTCCAGTCTACACACCTGTCCTGTCTGTCTCTCTCTCCTCTCCAGTCTACACACCTGTCCTGTCTGTCTCTCTCTCCTCTCCAGTCTACACACCTGTCCTGTCTGTCTCTCTCTCCTCTCCAGTCTACACACCTGTCCTGTCTGTCTCTCTCTCCTCTCCAGTCTACACACCTGTCCTTGTCTGTCTCTCTCTCCTCTCCAGTCTACACAGCTGTCCTTGTCTGTCTCTCTCTCCTCTCCAGTCTACACACCTGTCCTGTCTGTCTCTCTCTCCTCTCCAGTCTACACACCTGTCCTTGTCTGTCTCCTCTCCAGTCTACACACCTGTCCTGTCTGTCTCTCTCTCCTCTCCAGTCTACACACCTGTCCTGTCTGCCTCTCTTTCCTCTCCAGTCTACACACCTGTCCTTGTATGTCTGTCTCTCCTCTCCAGTCTACACACCTGTCCTGTCTGTCTGTCTCTCTCTCCTCTCCAGTCTACACACCTGTCCCTCCTTCTCTCTGTCTGTGTCGGGGTCTCTCTGTCCCTCGTTCCTCCGACAGAGGTGAAGTGCCTTCACTCTACCATTGTATTCTCTTAGTGTTTGTTACTTTCTCTCTCTGGGAGGTCTCATCACTCGTTCCATAGCGGTGTGTTGACGTTGACTGGACAGCTGTGTTTTATAGGTCAGTAGTGTAACCCTCAGGTTATAACTCGTCTATTAATACTCACGAAGGGGTTATAAACCCTTTATTACCAGGCTACACAGTATATAAACATTCAGGTTTACTTAACTGTGTGTGTGTGTTTCGCTGGACACAGACATGCAAGCTCAGGCCAGAGTTAGTATCTGTCCCACTACTCCCAGAGTTAGTATCTGTCCCACTACTCCCAGAGTTAGTATCTGTCCCACTCCTCTCAGAGTTAGTATCTGTCCCACTCCTCTCAGAGTTAGTATCTGTCCCACTCCTCTCAGAGTTAGTATCTGTCCCACTCCTCTCAGAGTTAGTATCTGTCCCACTCCTCTCAGAGTTAGTATCTGTCCCACTCCTCTCAGAGTTAGTATCTGTCCCACTCCTCTCAGAGTCAGTATCTGTCCCACTCCTCTCAGAGTCAGTATCTGTCCCACTCCTCTCAGAGTCAGTATCTGTCCCACTCCTCTCAGAGTCAGTATCTGTCCCACTCCTCTCAGAGTTAGTATCTGTCCCACTCCTCTCAGAGTTAGTATCTGTCCCACTCCTCTCAGAGTTAGTATCTGTCCCACTCCTCTCAGAGTTAGTATCTGTCCCACTCCTCTCAGAGTTAGTATCTGTCCCACTGCTCTCAGAGTTAGTATCTGTCCCACTCCTCTCAGAGTTAGTATCTGTCCCACTCCTCTCAGAGTTAGTATCTGTCCCACTACTCCCAGAGTTAGTATCTGTCCCACTCCTCTCCTTGGTATGCACCCTAGTATGGAATGACTCTCTCCTGGCAGAATGGATGGAGTGTGGGTGGCTGAGTTTCATACATTTTCTGTCCCACTGAGGTATTCCTCATCTCCTCCTCTGCTCCCCCCTCTGTTCCTCTGCTCCCCCTCCCTCTGTTCCTCTGCTCTCCTCCCTTCCTCTTCCCCTCATGGTCTTCTCCTCTCTGACTCTACCTCTCTACCATTCTACTCTCTTCCTATCCTCTCCCTTCTTCTACTCTCTTCCTAACTTTTTCCTCTCTCCCCCTCCTATCCTCCCTCTCCAGTGTCCCTCCTCCTCCCCTGCTATCCGGTGTCAGTATTATCTAAAGTGGTGGTGGTATTGTTAATACAGTCTGGGACCGCTGCCCAGTAGCTATATTTAACCCAGTGAGCTGGCATGGAGCTGGCACACACACACACACACACACACACACACACACAGTGGGGAGGCCCGTGGATGCCGACGAGGCCCGTAAATGCCGAGGAGGCCCGTGGACGCCGACATCACACACGCAGTGTACAACACGCCAAACTACCCCTCAGTCACAACAGGGCTCAGAGCTGTTCTCTCTCTCTTTATATTCTGCTGTTCTCTCTGTCTCTGAGATTCCTCCCTCTCTCTCTCTCTCTCTGGCTCTCCTCTCCTCCTTCCTGTGTCTCTCTCCTCCTCCTCTCTACCTCTCTCTGTTTCGTACCCCCCTCTCCTCCTCCTCTCTACCTCTCTCTGTTTCGTAACCCCCTCTCCTCCTCCTCTCTACCTCTCTGTTTCGTACCCCCCTCTCCTCCTCCTCTCTACCTCTCTCTGTTTCGTACCCCCCTCTCCTCCTCCTCTCTACCTCTCTCTGTTTCGTAACCCCCTCTCCTCCTCCTCTCTACCTCTCTCTGTTTCGTACCTCCCTCTCCTCCTCCTCTCTACCTCTCTCTGTTTCGTAACCCCCTCTCCTCCTCCTCTCTACCTCTCTCTGTTTCGTACCCCCCTCTCCTCCTCCTCTCTACCTCTCTCTGTTTCGTACCCCCTCTCCTCCTCCTCTCTACCTCTCTCTGTTTCGTACCCCCCTCTCCTCCTCCTCTCTACCTCTCTCTGTTTCGTACCCCCCTCTCCTCCTCCTCTCTACCTCTCTCTGTTTCGTACCCCCCTCTCCTCCTCCTCTCTACCTCTCTCTGTTTCGTACCCCCCTCTCCTCCTCCTCTCTACCTCTCTCTGTTTCGTACCCCCCTCTCCTCCTCCTCTCTACCTCTCTCTGTTTCGTAACCCCCTCTCCTCCTCCTCTCTACCTCTCTCTGTTTCGTAACCCCCTCTCCTTCTGTTTCTGTGGATGTTTTTAATTTGTCCATGTGACCACATTCCCCTCCTTCCAGGCATGTTCACATGTTCATCAGGCTGGCCTGCACCCTGTACCAGGCCTCTCTCCACAGCCTCACACTGTGTACACAGAGAACTGTGTGTGTGTCCCTCCCTGTGTGTGTGTCCCTCCCTGTGTGTGTCCCTCCCTGTGTGTGTCCCTCCCTGTGTGTGTCCCTCCCCGTGTGTCCCTCCCTGTGTGTGTGTCCCTCCCTGTGTGTGTGTCCCTCCCTGTGTGTGTGTGTCCCTGTGTGTGTGTGTCCCTGTGTGTGTGTGTGTCCCTGTGTGTGTGTCCTGTGTGTGTGTGTGTTATGTTCTTCTCTAAAATACCTCTGTGGATAGTAGTGCCAACAATGGCCGAAGTCCCATCAGAGAAGAATGTGTATTGAAGACTTCCCCATCTACTTGCTAGACCAGCCTGTCCATTAGACCACAGCAGGAGATTTCCACACAGACCTGTGTCTGGCAGGACACTGGCTGGATCATTTCTTCTTTTGCACTTTGATGACCCATTAGTGGTTGTGTGAGACTGTGTGTGTGTGTGTGTGTGTGTTGAATGTAACAAGGGTGAAAACATAGTGTGTGTTTGCGTGCTCGTTATGCACCTGAAGACTCTCTGTGTTGTGGTGACTGTTGAACCGTAGCAACATCACAGGAGAACGGCTGCCCCCGTCACTGGCCAGGATCATCCCATGTTTACATACACCACCCAGGTTCATACACACACGTCACTGGCCAGGATCATTCCATGTTTACATACACCACCCAGGTTCATACACACACGTGACGTCACTGACCAGGATCATCCCATGTTTACATACACCACCCAGGTTCATACACACACGTGACGTCACTGACCAGGATCATTCCATGTTTACATACACCACCCAGGTTCATACACACACGTCACTGGCCAGGATCATTCCATGTTTACATACACCACCCAGGTTCATACACACACGTCACTGGCCAGGATCATTCCATGTTTACATACACCACCCAGGTTCATACACACACGTCACTGACCAGGATCATTCCATGTTTACAGACACCACCCAGGTTCATACACACACGTCACTGGCCAGGATCATTCCATGTTTACATACACCACCCAGGTTCATACACACACATCACTGGCCAGGATCATTCCATGTTTACATACACCACCCAGGTTCATACACACACGTCACTGACCAGGATCATCCCATGTTTACATACACCACCCAGGTTCATACACACGTCACTGACCAGGATCATCCCATGTTTACATACACCACCCAGGTTCATACACACACGTCACTGACCAGGATCATCCCATGTTTACATACACCACCCAGGTTCATACACACACGTCACTGACCAGGATCATCCCATGTTTACATACACCACCCAGGTTCATACACACACGTCACTGGCCAGGATCATCCCATGTTTACATACACCACCCAGGTTCATACACACACGTCACTGGCCAGGATCATCCCATGTTTACATACACCACCCAGGTTCATACACACACGTCACTGACCAGGATCATCCCATGTTTACATACACCACCCAGGTTCATACACACACGTCACTGACCAGGATCATCCCATGTTTACATACACCACCCAGGTTCATACACACACGTCACTGACCAGGATCATCCCATGTTTACATACACCACCCAGGTTCATACACACACGTCACTGACCAGGATCATCCCATGTTTACATACACCACCCAGGTTCATACACACACGTGACGTCACTGACCAGGATCATTCCATGTTTACATACACCACCCAGGTTCATACACACACGTGACGTCACTGACCAGGATCATTCCATGTTTACATACACCACCCAGGTTCATACACACACGTGACGTCACTGACCAGGATCATTCCATGTTTACATACACCACCCAGGTTCATACACACACGTCACTGACCAGGATCATCCCATGTTTACATACACCACCCAGGTTCATACACACACGTGACGTCACTGTCCAGGATCATCCCATGTTTACATACACCACCCAGGTTCATACACACACGTCACTGACCAGGATCATCCCATGTTTACATACACCACCCAGGTTCATACACACACGTGACGTCACTGACCAGGATCATTCCATGTTTACATACACCACCCAGGTTCATACACACACGTGACGTCACTGACCAGGATCATTCCATGTTTACATACACCACCCAGGTTCATACACACACGTGACGTCACTGACCAGGATCATTCCATGTTTACATACACCACCCAGGTTCATACACACACGTCACTGACCAGGATCATCCCATGTTTACATACACCACCCAGGTTCATACACACACGTCACTGACCAGGATCATCCCATGTTTACATACACCACCCAGGTTCATACACACACGTCACTGACCAGGATCATCCCATGTTTACATACACCACCCAGGTTCATACACACACGTCACTGACCAGGATCATCCCATGTTTACATACACCACCCAGGTTCATACACACACGTCACTGACCAGGATCATCCCATGTTTACATACACCACCCAGGTTCATACACACACGTCACTGACCAGGATCATCCCATGTTTACATACACCACCCAGGTTCATACACACACGTCACTGACCAGGATCATCCCATGTTTACATACACCACCCAGGTTCATACACACACGTGACGTCACTGACCAGGATCATTCCATGTTTACATACACCACCCAGGTTCATACACACACGTGTCGTCACTGGCCAGGATCATTCCATGTTTACATACACCACCCAGGTTCATACACACACGTGAAGTCACTCACTGGCCAGGATCATTCCATGTTTACATACACCACCCAGGTTCATACACACACGTGATGTCACTGGCCAGGATCATTCCATGTTTACATACACCACCCAGGTTCATACACACACGTGACGTCACTCACTGGCCAGGATCATTCCATGTTTACATACACCACCCAGGTTCATACACACACGTGACTCACTGACCAGGATCATTCCATGTTTACATACACCACGCAGGTTCATACACACACGTGACGTCACTGTCCAGGATCATTCCATGTTTACATACACCACCCAGGTTCATACACACACGTGACGTCACTAGCCAGGATCATTCCATGTTTACATACACCACCCAGGTTCATACACACACGTGACGTCACTGACCAGGATCATTCCATGTTTACATACACCACCCAGGTTCATACACACACGTGACGTCACTCACTGGCCAGGATCATTCCATGTTTACATACACCACCCAGGTTCATACACACACGTGACGTCACTGACCAGGATCATTCCATGTTTACATACACCACCCAGGTTCATACACACACGTCACTGACCAGGATCATCCCATGTTTACATACACCACCCAGGTTCATACACACACGTCACTGACCAGGATCATCCCATGTTTACATACACCACCCAGGTTCATACACACACGTCACTGACCAGGATCATCCCATGTTTACATACACCACCCAGGTTCATACACACACGTCACTGACCAGGATCATCCCATGTTTACATACACCACCCAGGTTCATACACACACGTCACTGACCAGGATCATCCCATGTTTACATACACCACCCAGGTTCATACACACACGTCACTGACCAGGATCATCCCATGTTTACATACACCACCCAGGTTCATACACACACGTCACTGACCAGGATCATTCCATGTTTACATACACCACCCAGGTTCATACACACACGTGACGTCACTCACTGACCAGGATCATTCCATGTTTACATACACCACCCAGGTTCATACACACACGTGACGTCACTCACTGACCAGGATCATCCCATGTTTACATACACCACCCAGGTTCATACACACACGTGACGTCACTCACTGACCAGGATCATTCCATGTTTACATACACCACCCAGGTTCATACACACACGTGACGTCACTCACTGACCAGGATCATTCCATGTTTACATACACCACCCAGGTTCATACACACACGTGACGTCACTCACTGACCAGGATCATTCCATGTTTACATACACCACCCAGGTTCATACACACACGTGACGTCACTGACCAGGATCTTTCCATGTTTACATACACCACCCAGGTTTATACACACACGTGACGTCACTGACCAGGATCATTCCATGTTTACATACACCACCCAGGTTTATACACACACGTGACGTCACTCACTGACCAGGATCATTCCATGTTTACATACACCACCCAGGTTCATACACACACGTGACGTCACTGACCAGGATCATTCCATGTTTACATACACCACCCAGGTTCATACACACACGTGACGTCACTGGCCAGGATCATTCCATGTTTACATACACCACCCAGGTTCATACACACACGTGACGTCACTGGCCAGGATCATTCCATGTTTACATACACCACCCAGGTTCATACACACACGTGACGTCACTGACCAGGATCATTCCATGTTTACATACACCACCCAGGTTCATACACACACGTGACGTCACTGTCCAGGATCATTCCATGTTTACATACACCACCCAGGTTCATACACACACGTGACGTCACTGGCCAGGATCATTCCATGTTTACATACACCACCCAGGTTCATACACACACGTGACGTCACTGGCCAGGATCATTCCATGTTTACATACACCACCCAGGTTCATACACACACGTGACGTCACTGGCCAGGATCATTCCATGTTTACATACACCACCCAGGTTCATACACACCCGTGACGTCACTGGCCAGGATCATTCCATGTTTACATACACCACCCAGGTTCATACACACACGTGACGTCACTCACTGACCAGGATCATTCCATGTTTACATACACCACCCAGGTTCATACACACACGTGACGTCACTAGCCAGGATCATTCCATGTTTACATACACCACCCAGGTTCATACACACACGTGACGTCACTGACCAGGATCATTCCATGTTTACATACACCACCCAGGTTCATACACACACGTGACGTCACTCACTGTCCAGGATCATTCCATGTTTACATACACCACCCAGGTTCATACACACACGTGACGTCACTCACTGACCAGGATCATTCCATGTTTACATACACCACCCAGGTTCATACACACACGTCACTGACCAGGATCATCCCATGTTTACATACACCACCCAGGTTCATACACACACGTCACTGACCAGGATCATCCCATGTTTACATACACCACCCAGGTTCATACACACACGTCACTGACCAGGATCATCCCATGTTTACATACACCACCCAGGTTCATACACACACGTCACTGACCAGGATCATCCCATGTTTACATACACCACCCAGGTTCATACACACACGTCACTGACCAGGATCATCCCATGTTTACATACACCACCCAGGTTCATACACACACGTGACGTCACTAGCCAGGATCATCCCATGTTTACATACACCACCCAGGTTCATACACA
>NC_092091.1:83616094-83666094 GCF_045679555.1 Salvelinus alpinus | reverse complement strand
GCCACTAGGTTATACTATGGTGTGTACAGTACATTCAGACAGACAGACAGGTTAATTATGAATGACAGGTACCAGTCCACTAGGTTATACTATGGTGTGTACAGTACAGACAGACAGACAGACAGGTTAATTATGAATGACAGTTACCAGTCCACTAGGTTATACTATGGTGTGTACAGTACATTCAGACAGAAGTTACAGCCGTGTTCTAAAATGGATGAAATAAAACAGAAATGCCCTCAATCTACACACGATACCCCGTAATGATGTCACAATACCCCATAATGACGTCACAATACCCCGTAATGACGTCACGATACCCCGTAATGACGTCACGATACCCCGTAATGACGTCACGATACCCCGTAATGACAAAGCAAAAACAGGTTTTTAGACATTTTTGCCATTTTATAAAAAATAGTGGAAATATCACATTTCCATAAGTATTCAGAACCTTTACTCAGTACTTTGTTGAAGCACCTTTGGCAGCGATTACAGCCTCGAGTCTTCTTGGGTATGTCGCTGCAAGCTTGGCACACCTGTATTTGGGGAATTTCTCCAATTCTTCTTTGCAGATCCTCTCAAGCTCTGTCAGGTTGGATGGGGACAGCTATTTTCAGGTCTCTCCAGAGATGTTAGATAGGGTTCAAGTCGGGGCTCTGGCTGGGCACCTCAAGGACATTCAGAGACTTCTCCCGAAGCCACTCCTGCGGTGTCTTGGCTCTGTGCTTAGAGTCATTGTCCTGTTGGAAGGTGAACCTTTGCCCCAGTCTGAGGTCCTGAGCTCTCTGGAGCAGGTTTTCATCAAGGATCTCTCTGTACTTTGCTCTGTTCATCTTTCCCTCGATCCTGACTAGTCTCCCAGTCCCTGCAACTGAAAAACACCCCCACAGCATGATGCTGCCACCACCATGCTTCACCGTAGTGATGGTGCCAGGTTTCCTCCAGATGTGACGCTTGGCATTCAGGCCAAATACTTCAATCTTGGTTTCACCAGACCAGAGAATCTTGTTTATCATGGTCAGAGAGTCTTTAGGTCTCTTTTGGCAAACTCCAAGCAGCCTGTCATGTGCCTTTTACTGAGGAGTGGCTTCCGTCTGGACACTCTACCGTAAAGGCCTGATTGGTGCAGAGATGTTTGTCCTTCTGGAAGGTTCTCCCATCTCCACAGAGGAACTCTGGAGCTCTGTCAGTGACCATTGTGGTTTTGGTCACATCCCTGACCAACCTCCCACCCGGCTCAGTTTGGCCGGGCGGCCAGCTCTAGGAAGAGTCTTGGTGGTTCCAAACTCCTTCCATTTAATATTAATGGAGGTCACTGTGTTCTTGGGGACCTTAAATGCTGCACACTGTTTTGGTACCCTTCCCCAGATCTGTGCCTCGACACAATCCTGTCTCGGAGCTCAAAGGACAATTCCTATGACCTCATGGCTTGGCTTTTGCTCTGACCTTTATATAGACAGGTGTGTGCCTTTCCTAATCATGGCCAATCAATAACATTTACACACAGGTGGACTCCAATCAAGGATGATCAATGGAAACAGGATGCACCTGAGTTCAATTTCGAGTCTCATAGCAAAGGGTCTGAATACTTATGTAAATAAGGTATTTCTGTTTTTAATTAGTAAAAATGTTGCTTTGTCATTTCTAGGGTATTGATGAGTTAAAATGTATTTAATCCGTTTTAGAACGAGGCTGTAACAAAATGTAGAAAATATCAAGGGGTCTGAATACTTTCCAAATGCCCTGTATGTGTGTCGTCTGTTATGATTGGATGATATGTGTATCGCCTGATCTGATTGGATGATATGTGTATCGTCTGTTCTGATTGGATGATATGTGTATCGCCTGATCTGATTGGATGATATGTGTATCATC
This sequence comes from Salvelinus alpinus, assembly GCF_045679555.1. Taxonomy (NCBI): domain Eukaryota; kingdom Metazoa; phylum Chordata; class Actinopteri; order Salmoniformes; family Salmonidae; genus Salvelinus; species Salvelinus alpinus. The sequence goes on along the minus strand of NC_092091.1, from coordinate 83,664,216 downwards.
TGTTCTGATTGGATGATATGTGTGTCGTCTGTTATGATTGGAGGATATGTGTATCATCTGTTATGATTGGATGATATGTGTATCGCCTGTTCTGATTGGATGATATGTGTATCGCCTGATCTGATTGGATGATATGTGTATCGCCTGATCTGATTGGATGATATGTGTATCATCTGTTCTGATTGGATGATATGTGTACCATCTGTTCTGATTGGATGATATGTGTACCGTCTGTTCTGATTGGATGATATGTGTATCATCTGTTCTGATTGGATGATATGTGTACCATCTGTTCTGATTGGATGATATGTGTGTCGCCTGTTCTGATTGGATGATATGTGTGTCGTCTGTTATGATTGGATGATATGTGTATCGTCTGTTCTGATTGGCCATCAGGGCTGCATCTCTCTCCAGTCCATCTGACACTCTGAGCAGAACCATCTAGTCAGTAACACTAACTGTTACCCTCCTGGTTCATTATGGCAATACTACGAACACTAAACCCCAGAGATATGGTGTTGAGGTTCACACACACACACACACACACACACACCCCAGAGTGGGTCGTCACCCTGTGTATCATGAGGCAGATGGGACACAGTGGACATCAGCTTGGCTCTGAGGGACACGTGCTGCTAACACAATCCATATGACAGGATTCCTCTCTCTCCCCTCTACCTCTCCCTCCCTCTCTCTCCCCTCCTGTCCTCTCCTCCACCCCAGAGGTGATCTCTTGTTCATCCTAGCTGACTTAGTCCACTAAAGCTCTCTCTGCTCTTCACGCCCACGACAACCAAGAGGCCAAATCCTCATCTAAGTAGGAATTACTCTGCAGGCTCAGGTTTACCTAGCTACCTGTACACACACACACACACACACACACACACACACACACACACACACACACACACACACACACACACACACACACACACACACACACACACACACACACACACACACACCACACCAACACACCGACTGTGTGTGTCCTCTATGTTCTCTGTGTGTGTGTCCTCTATGTTCTCTCTGTGTGTGTCCTCTATGTTCTCTCTGTGTGTGTCCTCTATGTTCTCTGTGTGTGTTCTCTATGTTCTCTGTGTGTGTGTTCTCTGTGTGTGTGTGTCCTCTATGTTCTCTGTGTGTGTCCTCTATGTTCTCTGTGTGTGTGTTCTCTATGTTCTCTGTGTGTGTGTCCTCTATGTTCTCTGTGTGTGTGTCCTCTATGTTCTCTGTGTGTGTGTCCTCTATGTTCTCTGTGTGTGTCCTCTATGTTCTCTGTGTGTGTGTCCTCTATGTTCTCTCTCTGTGTGTCCTCTATGTTCTCTGTGTGTGTGTCCTCTATGTTCTCTCTCTGTGTGTCCTCTATGTTCTCTGTGTGTGTGTCCTCTATGTTCTCTGTGTGTGTCCTCTATGTTCTCTGTGTGTGTCCTCTATGTTCTCTGTGTGTGTGTCCTCTATGTTCTCTCTCTGTGTGTCCTCTATGTTCTCTGTGTGTGTGTCCTCTATGTTCTCTGTGTGTGTCCTCTATGTTCTCTGTGTGTGTCCTCTATGTTCTCTGTGTGTGTGTCCTCTATGTTCTCTGTGTGTGTGTCCTCTATGTTCTCTCTCTGTGTGTCCTCTATGTTCTCTGTGTGTGTGTCCTCTATGTTCTCTGTGTGTGTCCTCTATGTTCTCTGTGTGTGTCCTCTATGTTCTCTGTGTGTGTCCTCTATGTTCTCTGTGTGTGTCCTCTATGTTCTCTGTGTGTGTCCTCTATGTTCTCTGTGTGTGTGTCCTCTATGTTCTCTCTCTGTGTGTCCTCTATGTTCTCTGTGTGTGTGTCCTCTATGTTCTCTGTGTGTGTTCTCTATGTTCTCTGTGTGTGTGTCCTCTATGTTCTCTGTGTGTGTCCTCTATGTTCTCTGTGTGTGTGTCCTCTATGTTCTCTGTGTGTGTGTCCTCTATGTTCTCTCTCTGTGTGTCCTCTATGTTCTCTCTGTGTGTGTCCTCTATGTTCTCTGTGTGTGTGTCCTCTATGTTCTCTCTCTGTGTGTCCTCTATGTTCTCTGTGTGTGTGTCCTCTATGTTCTCTGTGTGTGTGTCCTCTATGTTCTCTGTGTGTGTCCTCTATGTTCTCTGTGTGTGTCCTCTATGTTCTCTGTGTGTGTGTCCTCTATGTTCTCTCTCTGTGTGTCCTCTATGTTCTCTGTGTGTGTGTCCTCTATGTTCTCTGTGTGTGTCCTCTATGTTCTCTGTGTGTGTCCTCTATGTTCTCTGTGTGTGTCCTCTATGTTCTCTGTGTGTGTCCTCTATGTTCTCTGTGTGTGTCCTCTATGTTCTCTGTGTGTGTGTCCTCTATGTTCTCTCTCTGTGTGTCCTCTATGTTCTCTGTGTGTGTGTCCTCTATGTTCTCTGTGTGTGTTCTCTATGTTCTCTGTGTGTGTGTCCTCTATGTTCTCTGTGTGTGTCCTCTATGTTCTCTGTGTGTGTGTCCTCTATGTTCTCTGTGTGTGTGTCCTCTATGTTCTCTCTGTGTGTGTCCTCTATGTTCTCTCTGTGTGTGATGTTATTCCTGCTGGAGAAACACCTTCTTATTGAACCCCTCCATGACATGTTTTATCAACGTTCCCTGGGTGTGTGTGTGTGTGTGTCCCTGTGCTTGTTAGTGTGTGGTGCCCTAGGCTGCATCAATAGCCATTAGAGCACCAGGCTGAGTAATCGTGCTACAGTGGGTACTGCAGAATCACTGCCCGAGAAACAACACATTATCTGATAATACTGCAGAGACAATATGAAGAATAACACATTGAGGGGGGAGAGAGTCTGTTGGACAGGAGAAGAGGTGACACGTTCGGGACCTGTTTGAAAGTGATTGTCCCTTTGAGATGTGTGTGTTGTGGTTCTGAGTAGGAGGAGTGGTTGATTGGTTGAAAAAGGAGGATTGCTCTTTATCATTATAATTCATATTTCTATATTTCCATAATTCTCTATCCCTCTTTCCCTCCTCTAGTCTTTCTCCTCCCTCACATGTATCTCTCTCTCTCGTCCTCCCTCTTCTCATCTCTCCATCATCCTCTCTCTCTTGTTCTCCCTATTCTCATCTCTCCATCATCATCCTCTCTCTCTCTCTCTCTGTCTCTCTCTCCTCCCTGTTCTCATCTCTCCATCCTCTCTCTCTCTCTCCTCCCTGTTCTCATCTCTCCATCCTCTCTCTCTCCTCCCTCTTCTCATCTCTCCATCATCATCCTCTCTCTCTCTCTCCATCCTCTCTCTCTCGTCCTCCCTGTTCTCATCTCTCCATCCTCTCTCTCCTCTCAGTGAGCAGCCCAGTCAGGCTGTAGTCTGTGTGTTAATGACTTCCTGGTAGCTTCCTAAAATAGCCCTGATAACAATCACAAACAAGGAAGAGAACAGGTCTGACGTCTCAACCCCCCCACCCCTTCTCTCTGTCCGTCCAGTTAAACAGTTGTTTGCTTTGGGGTGAAGAGGAAGGAGAAAAAAACTCGTCCTCTCACGTTCTCTGTGTGTCTTTCCCCCTCTCTTTTTCTCTCCTCTCTCTGCCCTCTCTCTCTGTCTGCCCTCTCTCTCTCTGCCCTCTCTCTCTCCTCTCTCTGCCCCTCTCTCTGCCCCTCTCTCTGCCCTCTCTCTCTCTCTCTGCCCTCTCTCTCTGTCTGCCCTCTCTCTCTCTGCCCTCTCTTTCTGCCTCTCTCTGCCCTCTCTCTCTCTGCCCTCTCTTTCTGCCTCTCTCTGCCCCTCTCTCTGCCCCTCTCTTTCTGCCTCTCTCTGCCCTCTCTCTCTCTGCCCTCTCTCTGCCCCTATCTCTGCCCCTCTCTCTGCCCCTCTCTCTGCCCCTCTCTCTGCCCTCTCTTTCTGCCTCTCTCTGTCCCCCTCTCTCTGTCTGCCCTCTCTCTCTCTGCCCTCTCTTTCTGCCTCTCTCTGCCCTCTCTCTCCTCTCTTTCTGCCTCTCTCTGTCCCCCTCTCTCTGTCTGCCCTCTCTCTCTCTGCCCTCTCTGCCCTCTCTCTCTCTGCCCTCTCTTTCTGCCTCTCTCTGTCCCCCTCTCTCTCTCTGCCCTCTCTTTCTGCCTCTCTCTGCCCTCTCTCTCTCTGCCCTCTCTTTCTGCCTCTCTCTGCCCTCTCTCTTTCACTACCTTTTAACTAAAGCCTGACCGATGTATATCGATCGGTTCACTGATAATACAGGCCGATGTTGACCATTTAACTCTGTATTGGTACAGGCCGATGTTGACCATTTAACTCTGTATTGGTACAGGCCGATGTTGACCATTTAACTCTGTATTGGTACAGGCCGATGTTGACCATTTAACTCTATATTGGTACAGGCCGATGTTGACCATTTAACTCTATATTGGTACAGGCCGATGTTGACCATTTAACTCTGTATTGGTACAGGCCGATGTTGACCATTTAACTCTGTATTGGTACAGGCCGATGTTGACCATTTAACTCTATATTGGTACAGGCCGATGTTGACCATTTAACTCTGTATTGGTACAGGCCGATGTTGACCATTTAACTCTGTATTGGTACAGGCCGATGTTGACCATTTAACTCTGTATTGGTACAGGCCGATGTTGACCATTTAACTCTGTATTGGTACAGGCCGATGTTGACCATTTAACTCTATATTGGTACAGGCCGATGTTGACCATTTAACTCTGTATTGGTACAGGCCGATGTTGACTATTTAACTCTATATTGGTACAGGCCGATGTTGACCATTTAACTCTGTATTGGTACAGGCCGATGTTGACCATTTAACTCTGTATTGGTACAGGCCGATGTTGACCATTTAACTCTGTATTGGTACAGGCCGATGTTGACCATTTAACTCTGTATTGGTACAGGCCGATGTTGACCATTTAACTCTGTATTGGTACAGGCCGATGTTGACCATTTAACTCTGTATTGGTACAGGCCGATGTTGACCATTTAACTCTGTATTGGTACAGGCCGATGTTGACCATTTAACTCTATATTGGTACAGGCTGATAACTCAATGTGACTGTTCTCATGTTATTTTTGTCACAATGTATGAAGTCATTTGCTGCCTAGTTAATTGCTCTTTTGGACGGCCGTTTATGAGAATCCAGTGTGGGAAAATGACACCTATTAACCCCCCCAAACATGACCTCCTTCCTAAACTGTCGTCATGTTTAGCCAAACAGCTTGTGTTGAGCTTTATATATATATATATATTTAAGGAGGTGCTTTACACCTGCAACGGACAGACATGAGATATGAACCCAGCTTTCTCTGCCACCTGAGAAGGAGAGGCGGAGGGAGGGGAGGAGGGAGAGGGGGGCGGAGGGAGGGGCGGGAGAGGAGGAGGGAGAGGCGGGGGGAGGGGAGGGAGAGGCGGGGGAGGGGAGGGAGAGGCGGGGGAGGGGAGGGAGACGGGGGGAGGGGAGGGAGAGGCGGAGGGAGGGAGAGGCGGAGGGAGGGAGGGGCGGAGGGAGAGGCGGAGGGAGGGGCGGAGGGAGGGAGAGGCGGAGGGAGGGAGAGGCGGAGGGAGGGAGGGGCGGAGGGAGAGGCGGAGGCAGAGTAAATGAGAGAGTAAATGAGAGGCGTTCACGGCCATGCAGGTTTAAGGGGGAAAGGGGAGACACACACAGTGGAAACATCGGCCATCACCTTATTACCGGCAGGGATTTGAGGTGTTCAGTCCCACAAGGCGCCAGGAGAAGGAACTCTCGTCCATAATGTAGAGGAGACTGTCTAGACCAGGGGCTCCCAAGCTGTTAACGTCTACGTCCCCATTCTGATATCTGAGAATTCTCAACCCCAACCATGTGGGAAAAGTGATGTAATTAACAGACAATGTTTACGTTTAATGTGGGGCTATGACAGTCAGTTAGAAATGAGTCTGACATCATGTCTCTTACCTCACCACCACTAATGAGATGGGTGTGGCTTGGTGCATGGGTGCGTCGGAGCTTCTCCAAGTCAGGGGGCGTGGTCATCTCTGCTGTCACGTCCAACTAGGATCCATATCAGGTTTTGTGGTGCTTTTCAAGACCACTGGAAACTCTGGAGAAACATCTGAGGTCAAATCATGACGTCAGTGATCTTCAGGTCGGAAAGTCGGAGCTAGAAAGTCGCCCGAGTTCCTGAGTTGGAATTTTGAGTTGATGACCATATAACAACAACAACAACAACAACAACAACAACAACAACAACGCATTTGGAGCTTGTTTTTTCCCCGAGTTCCCAGTTGTCTTGAACGCACTGATGTAGGAAGTCGGACAGTTCCCAGTTCCCAGTTGTCTTGAACGCACTGATGTCGGAAGTCGGACAGTTCCCAGTTCCCAGTTGTCTTGAACGCACTGATGTCGGAAGTCGGACAGTTCCCAGTTGTCTTGAACGCACTGATGTCGGAAGTCGGACAGTTCCCAGTTGTCTTGAACGCTCTGATGTCGGAAGTCTGACAGTTCCCAGTTGTCTTGAACGCACTGATGTCGGAAGTCTGACAGTTCCCAGTTGTCTTGAACGCTCTGATGTCGGAAGTCTGACAGTTCCCAGTTGTCTTGAACGAACTGATGTCGGAAGTCTGACAGTTCCCAGTTGTCTTGAACGCTCTGATGTCGGAAGTCTGACAGTTCCCAGTTCCCAGTTGTCTTGAACGCACTGATGTCGGAAGTCGGACAGTTCCCAGTTCCCAGTTGTCTTGAACGCACTGATGTGGGAAGTCGGACAGTTCCCAGTTTCCAGTTGTCTTGAACGCACTGATGTCGGAAGTCTGACAGTTCCCAGTTGTCTTGAACGCACTGATGTGGGAAGTCGGACAGTTCCCAGTTCCCAGTTGTCTTGAACGCGGGATCCACGTTCACACCGATATGAACTGTTGAACGGTACCATGAGTTTTAATACTCTGAGGGAGACGGCAGTGTGTTACCGTTTGATTCCCAGTGCAGCCTTTTCCCTCAGTCTCTGGTTGAGTTGGGCCTTTTCCATTTCAATACTTTCCATTTAAATTTAAAGGTGAACCACATTACAAAAACCATATTATCATTTCTCTTCTTCAGGATTTGTGGAATTTTCCCGCGAACCCCATTTTCCTATCAGGCGACCCCCACATGGGGTCGCGACCCCCAGTTTGGGAACCGCTGGTCTATGGGCTCATCCAAGATGGTACTAGGCCCATAATGTAGTGTTATAATAATATGGCCTTCCAACAGACACGTATCCTACAGTAGTGGGGGCATGTATTTTCATACGGGTGGTCCCAGCGGGAATCCAACCCACAACCCTGCACATCTCTTGTACACTGTTCAATTCCATTGTTCTATTCCACTGTTCTATTCCACTGTTCTACTCCACTGTTCTACTCCACTGTTCTACTCCACTGTTCTATTCCACTGTTCTACTCCACTGTTCTACTCCACTGTTCTACTCCACTGTTCTACTCCACTGTTCTATTCCACTGTTCTATTCCATTGTTCTACTCCACTGTTCTACTCCACTGTTCTACTCCACTGTTCTACTCCACTGTTCTACTCCACTGTTCTACTCCACTGTTCTACTCCACTGTTCTACTCCACTGTTCTACTCCACTGTTCTACTCCACTGTTCTATTCCACTGTTCTACTCCACTGTTCTACTCCACTGTTCTATTCCACTGTTCTACTCCACTGTTCTACTCCACTGTTCTACTCCACTGTTCTACTCCACTGTTCTACTAGAGATGTGTGTCTGCCGTGCTTCAGAACAGGCTGCTGTTACGTGGCTTCTCTATTGTCATGTGTAGCATGTACAAGTCACGCTCCCTCGCTTCTCTCCGCCTCTCCCTCCTCCTCTCTTTATCCTCATCTCAATCTCCTCTCCATCTCTCCGTCTCTCACACGCCCGGTCTCTCTCGCCATCGTGCGTGCTCTCTCTCTCTCTCTCTCTCAGTTTTCTCTCTCCGTCTCTCACACGCTCAGTCTCTCGCTCCTCTCTCCATCTCTCTCTCTCCTCTCTCCATCTCTCTCTCTTCATCTCTCCCTCCGGGGTGTGTGACCGGGGGACTGGCTGCTTTTGCGGATTGTCTCACGACGTTGTCATGGTGACTGTGATGCAGAGGCTGCCTGTCTGCTCAGATATGTCAAGTGTGTGTCTGTGTGTGTTAGAGTAAGGTAGAGGAGGGAGGGGGAGTCTAGTGTACTGTGTGAGGGGGAGGGAGGGAGAGAGATGTTAGAGAGAGAGAGCGGTTTCTGAATGTCTGTTTCAGTTGGTTTGTGTGACAAAAAGCCAGGCGCTCTGCTTTGAGAGGAAGTGTTTGGAGAATTATGTAATGTCCTCTTTTTCTAGAAAAAATATTATTTCTTACTGAAAAGCATTTCACTATTAAATACTGAACGTAGTACCCTCGTCCAGTACTGCCCTCGTCCACTGCTGCCCTCGGCCGCTGCGGCCCTCGTCCACTACTGCCCTCGTCCGCTACTGCCCTCGTCCGCTACTGCCCTTCGTCCACTGCGGCCCTCGTCCACTGCTGCCCTCGTCCACTACTGCCCTCGTCCACTACTGCCCTCGTCCGCTACTGCCCTCGTCCGCTACTGCCCTTCGTCCACTGCGGCCCTCGTCCACTACTGCCCTCGTCCACTGCTGCCCTCGTCCACTGCTGCCCTTCGTCCACTGCTGCCCTCGTCCACTGCTGCCCTCGTCCACTACTGCCCTCGTCCACTACTGCCCTCGTCCACTGCTGCCCTCGTCCACTGCTGCCCTTCGTCCACTACTGCCCTCGTCCACTGCGGCCCTCGTCCACTGCTGCCCTCGTCCACTACTGCCCTCGTCCACTACTGCCCTCGTCCACTGCTGCCCTCGTCCACTGCTGCCCTTCGTCCACTGCTGCCCTTCGTCCACTACTGCCCTCGTCCACTGCGGCCCTCGTCCACTACTGCCCTCGTCCACTGCTGCCCTCGTCCACTGCTGCCCTTCGTCCACTACTGCCCTCGTCCACTGCGGCCCTCGTCCACTACTGCCCTCGTCCACTACTGCCCTCGTCCACTGCTGCCCTTCGTCCACTGCTGCCCTTCGTCCACTACTGCCCTCGTCCACTGCGGCCCTCGTCCACTGCTGCCCTTCGTCCACTACTGCCCTCGTCCACTACTGCCCTCGTCCACTACTGCCCTCATCCACTACTGCCCTCGTCCACTACTGCCCTTGAATAACAGAAGGAGTAACACATTGGTAATAAATGATATGTTGTTTAATGGCCTCAAACCTTCATTTGAGCTGAAATTAATTAGAAAAGATTTCATCCATTTTGTTGGTTCTGAAGGAATGCTGTAGACCCTGTGTATAAACACACACATACACAGACAAAACACACACGCTCAGACACACATACACAGACAAAACACACACGCAGGGGAACGGGAGTGTGTGTGTAAAGTTTCCTCTGGGACAGAGGGGGTGAGGGAGGGAACAGGGTGGTTGACTGAAGCTTTGGGGAGGGTGGAGCTGCAGAGGAAACATACTGGGGTGGGAGACAGAAGGAGAAACAGAGGACAGAAGATACAGAGGAAGAAACGGAGGACAGAAGATACAGAGGGAGAAACGGAGGACAGAAGATACAGAGGAAGGGAGAGGACTAGAGGGGAGGAGGACAACTGGGAAAGGGAGGAAAAGCAGAGGAGGGGCAGAGAGAAGGAAGGAGGCAGGGAAATAAAGGGGGAGGGTCCTGGCTCAGGCCCAAGTGGGAGGTGTCGAACTCTGTGACCCTCTCTCCTGGACGGGCCAGTCTGATTGGCCAACACATAGAGGATAAATATAGAACACTAATCTGTGAAAGAGAGAGCTAAAAATAAGGAGAGAGAACTTCTTAGTCTCTGTACTGAGTCATATGACTCCAACACGGTTGTGTAGAACGAGAGGGAGGGAAGGAGAGAGCGGGATAGAGAGCAGTAGGGAATCTCTCTGTTAGTTGTATATCTACCAGTTGGGTGCTCTCTCTCAGACTCAAGTGGTCTCTAGTAGAACTGTTCTGGTACCTGCATTGATTTATCCTGAGTTTCCCTTTCCAAGACCTTTCATATCAACCTATTGACTTCCTCTTGATCTTTCTTCTTTTCCTGTCTCTCCTCTCCTCTCCTCTCCTCTCCTCTCCTCTCCTCTCCTCTCCTCTCTTGGAGGGTCTCTCTGCAATTAGTGGTGTGTGTGTGTGTGTTTGCCTTGCCTACATGTGCCTTTAATTAGACAAAAACATTCAGAGGGAACGTTCATATGAAGTGTGTGTGTGTCCCCACATTGTTTTTGTGTAGGACCAACTCATAGTCACAATCACACACTGTTGATGACTAGCACACACTCCTCTTCCTCTCTCATAGCCACACACACACACACACACACACACACACACACACACACACACACACACACACACACACACACACACACACACACACACACACACACACACAGTGAAGCCGTCATTTCAATACTGTGAGGCGGGCTCTAGGGAGAGTTTACCGAGAAGGAATATTGTGTGTGTGACTCATTCTCCCTGGTGGTCACATGGGTCCACCGCTGATAATGAGCTAAAACACAATCACACTGTCTTGTCTGTCTCTGTCTGTATCTGTCTGTCTCTGTCTCTGTCTGTCTCTGTCTCTCTGTCTGTCTGTCTGTCGCATTCTTTCTCTCCCATTCTCTGTGATCTCAATCGTTCCCTTGGATTACACATCTATCTGTGTTTCGGTTTGCGTTGTGTGTGTAAATGTGTTCTCTCAGTGTGTGTATCTGTGCGTGAGTGAGTGTGTGTGTGTGTGTGTGTGTGTGTGTGTGTGTGTGTGTGTGTGTGTGTGTGTGTGTGTGTGTGTGTGTGTGTGTATCTGTGCGTGAGAGTGTGTGTATCTGTGCGTGAGAGTGTGTGTATCTGTGCGTGAGAGTGTGTGTGTGTGTGTACCAGCATGCTTGGCTCTCTCTGTTGCGTCACAGACAGAAAGGCAAAACCACTTCCTCCCGCGTTCCTCTCGGTCATGTCAGGCAACTGGGCTTTACTGTGTCTCAACCCAGGCTAGTTGCACATTGTGCTGGGTCAAAGACCATTCACAACCTGAAACTGGGCTTTACTGTGTCTCAACCCAGGCTAGTTGCACATTGTGCTGGGTCAAAGACCATTCACAACCTGAAACTGGGCTTTACTGTGGCTCAACCCAGGCTGGTTGCACATTGTGCTGGGTCAAAGACCATTCACAACCTGAAACTGGGCTTTACTGTGGCTCAACCCAGGCTGGTTGCACATTGTGCTGGGTCAAAGACCATTCACAACCTGAAACTGGGCTTTACTGTGGCTCAACCCAGGCTGGTTGCACATTGTGCTGGGTCAAAGACCATTCACAACCTGAAACTGGGCTTTACTGTGGCTCAACCCAGGCTAGTTGCACATTGTGCTGGGTCAAAGACCATTCACAACCTGAAACTGGGCTTTACTGTGGCTCAACCCAGGCTAGTTGCACATTGTGCTGGGTCAAAGACCATTCACAACCTGGAACTGGGCTTTACTGTGTCTCAACCCAGGCTAGTTGCACATTGTGCTGGGTCAAAGACCATTCACAACCTGGAACTGGGCTTTACTGTGTCTCAACCCAGGCTAGTTGCACATTGTGCTGGGTCAAAGACCATTCACAACCTGGAACTGGGCTTTACTGTGTCTCAACCCAGGCTAGTTGCACATTGTGCTGGGTCAAATAACATTCACAACCTGAAACTGGGCTTTACTGTGTCTCAACCCAGGCTAGTTGCACATTGTGCTGGGTCAAATACCATTCACAACCTGAAACTGGGCTTTACTGTGTCTCAACCCAGGCTAGTTGCACATTGTGCTGGGTCAAAGACCATTCACACAACCTGAAACTGACTTTCCTGTTGTGGCTCAACGGGTCAAAGCCCAAACGGGTCAAGGCCCAAACGGGTCAAGGCCCAAACGGGTCAAGGCCCAAACGGGTCAAGGCCCAAACGGGTCAAAGCCCAAACGGGTCAAAGCCCAAACAAAGCAACTGGCTAACGAGGTCGTTCATCAGCGGCTGCTGTGAACTCAAACACTTTCCCCGTCGGTTACTGTAGGTCTGTACGGCTGTCTGTAAGTCTTCCAGCTGTCTGTAGGTCTTCCGGCTGTCTGTAGGTCTTCCGGCTGTCTGTAGGTCTTCCGGCTGTCTGTAGGTCTTCCGGCTGTCTGTAGGTCTTCCGGCTGTCTGTAGGTCTTCCGGCTGTCTGTAAGTCTTCCGGCTGTCTGTAGGTCTTCCAGCTGTCTGTAGGTCTTCCAGCTGTCTGTAGGTCTTCCAGCTGTCTGTAGGTCTTCCAGCTGTCTGTAGGTCTTCCAGCTGTCTGTAGGTCTTCCAGCTGTCTGTAGGTCTTCCAGCTGTCTGTAGGTCTTCCAGCTGTCTGTAGGTCTTCCAGCTGTCTGTAGGTCTGTACGGCTGTCTGTAGGTCTTCCAGCTGTCTGTAGGTCTTCCGGCTGTCTGTAGGTCTTCCGGCTGTCTGTAGGTCTGTACGGCTGTCTGTAGGTCTGTACGGCTGTCTGTAGGTCTGTACGGCTGTCTGTAGGTCTGTACGGCTGTCTGTAGGTCTGTACGGCTGTCTGTAGGTCTTTCGGCTGTCTGTAGGTCTTTCGGCTGTCTGTAGGTCTTCCGGCTGTCTGTAGGTCTTCCGGCTGTCTGTAGGTCTTCCAGCTGTCTGTAGGTCTTCCAGCTGTCTGTAGGTCTTCCAGCTGTCTGTAGGTCTTCCAGCTGTCTGTAGGTCTTCCAGCTGTCTGTAGGTCTTCCAGCTGTCTGTAGGTCTTTCAGCTGTCTGTAGGTCTTCTAGCTGTCTGTAGGTCTTCCAGCTGTCTGTAGGTCTTTCAGCTGTCTGTAGGTCTTCCGGCTGTCTGTAGGTCTTCCGGCTGTCTGTAGGTCTTTCGGCTGTCTGTAGGTCTTTCGGCTGTCTGTAGGTCTTTCGGCTGTCTGTAGGTCTTTCGGCTGTCTGTAGGTCTTCCGGCTGTCTGTAGGTCTTCCGGCTGTCTGTAGGTCTTCCGGCTGTCTGTAGGTCTTCCGGCTGTCTGTAGGTCTTCCGGCTGTCTGTAGGTCTTTCGGCTGTCTGTAGGTCTTCCGGCTGTCTGTAGGTCTTCCGGCTGTCTGTAGGTCTTCCGGCTGTCTGTAGGTCTTTCGGCTGTCTGTAGGTCTTTCGGCTGTCTGTAGGTCTTTCGGCTGTCTGTAGGTCTTTCGGCTGTCTGTAGGTCTTTCAGCTGTCTGTAGGTCTTCCAGCGGTCTGTAGGTCTTCCAGCTGTCTGTAGGTTGGTACGTCTTGACAAGGCTAGTTATTGTTGCAGCAGCTATAAACAGCGTCCTCATCTCTTCAGTACGCTGTCGGAGATCCTCCTTCGCTGTGTCTTGTTTTGTTTAGGAACCAGACGTTTCACGACGGGTCAGGCTGAGAACAACTTCCACATCTGGCAGCCGACTCTCGTAGGATGTTACAGGAACCTGACGTCACTCTTCTCTTTTACTGAAGTACACTTGGCTATGCCACACACACACACACACACACGTGTCGCTGGATGTGGCGTGTGTCTCCGAGGCACCCATGTGCAGCGGTTTCAAATTCACCCAGTGGCAGTGGGCCTGTCTGCCGTAAACTGATTCCATTTTGTGTCATATTTATCATCCTCACCTAGGCGGCCATTTTGCACCGCGACGCGTCTGCTGGAATCGTGGGGGTGTAAAGAAAGAGGAAATGAGAAGGAAATGGGGGTTTTCTATCCTGTCTTCACACACACACCTTGTGTGGGACTGTGGTGATTAGATAGATGCAGCAAGGAGAGAAGGGTATGTGCAGGAGGAGAGGAGGGTATGTGCAGCAAGGAGAGAAGGGTATGTGCAGGAGGAGAGGAGGGTATGTGCAGGAGGAGAGGAGGGTATGTGCAGCAAGGAGAGAAGGGTATGTGCAGGAGGAGAGGAGGGTATGTGCAGGGGGAGAGGAGGGTATGTGCAGGAGGAGAGGAGGGTATGTGCAGGAGGAGAGGAGGGTATGTGCAGGAGGAGAGGAGGGTATGTGCAGGGGGAGAGGAGGGTATGTGCAGGGGGAGAGGAGGGTATGTGCAGGGGGAGAGGAGGGTATGTGCAGGGGGAGAGGAGGGTATGTGCAGGGGGAGAGGAGGGTATGTGTAGGAGGAGAGGAGGGTATGTGCAGGAGGAGAGGAGGCTATGTGCAGGAGGAGAGGAGGCTATGTGCAGGAGAAGAGGAGGGTATGTGCAGGAGGAGAGGCGGGTATGTGCAGGAGGAGAGGCGGGTATGTGCAGGAGGAGAGGCGGGTATGTGCAGGAGGAGAGGAGGGTATGTGCAGGAGGAGAGGCGGGTATGTGCAGGAGGAGAGGCGGGTATGTGCAGGAGGAGAGGAGGGTATGTGCAGGAGGAGAGGAGGGTATGTGCAGGGCTCCACATTACCTCTTGTCTTCTTGTCCGGGACAAGTAAAACAAATAGTCAGGACAGAAGAATATACATTAAAGTTGTCCGAATGGACTAGTAACAAAAACACACCACACACAAATGACAAAATCAAAGAATTCCTCCCATCAGAATTGGATCAGAGGACAACACAGGAATATTAGTCTGTTGTTCATGTACATTCTGACCAACATTATACATGAAACCTACAGCAGGTTGGAAGATGTTTCCTGAGTTACAGTTCATATCAGGAAATCAGTCAATTGAGATACGTTGATGGTTGATGGGATTAACAACAAAGTGAAGTTAATTATTGTGTCTGTAAATGTATAAAGAATGTAGAAACCTAAGTGTTGTTGTCTATTAGTTTACTACAATTAGAGGAGCGGTGGTAGAGGTTGGACTGGACCACTGGACTAGACACACCACTGGACTGGACCACTGGACTGGACACACCACTGGACTGGACACACCACTGGACTAGACACACCACTGGACTGGACCACTGGACTAGACACACCACTGGACTGGACCACTGGACTGGACACACCACTGGACTGGACCACTGGACTGGACACACCACTGGACTGGACCACTGGACTAGACACACCACTGGACTAGACACACCACTGGACTGGACCACTGGACTAGACACACCACTGGACTGGACCACTGGACTAGACACACCACTGGACTGGACCACTGGACTGGACTAGACACTGGACACACCACTGGACTGGACCACTGGACTAGACACACCACACCACTGGACTGGACCACTGGACTAGACACACCACTGGACTGGACCACTGGACTGGACACACCACTGGACTGGACCACTGGACTAGACACACCACTGGACTGGACCACTGGACTAGACTGGACACACCACTGGACTGGACACACCACTGGACTGGACTAGACACACCACTGGACTGGACTAGACACACCACTGGACTGGACTGGACACACCACTGGACTGGACTTGACACACCACTGGACTGGACTGGACACACCACTGGACTGGACTAGACACACCACTGGACTGGACTGGACACACCACTGGACTGGACTGGACACACCACTGGACTGGACTGGACTGGACACACCACTGGACTGGACTGGACACACCACTGGACTGGACCACTGGACTAGACACACCACACCACTGGACTGGACTGGACACACCACTGGACTGGACCACTGGACTGGACACACCACTGGACTGGACTGGGCACACCACTGGACTGGACACACCACTGGACTGGACCACTGGACTAGACTAGACACTGGACTGGACTAGACACACCACTGGACTGGACTGGACCACTGGACTGGACACACCACTGGACTGGACACACCACTGGACTGGACACACCACTGGACTGGACACACCACTGGACTGGACCACTGGACTGGACACACCACTGGACTGGACACACCACTGGACTGGACCACTGGACTGGACCACTGGACTGGACTAGACACACCACTGGACTGGACTAGACACACCACTGGACTGGACACACCACTGGACTGGACACACCACTGGACTGGACTGGACCACTGGACTGGACACACCACTGGGCTGGACTAGACACACCACTGGACTAGACACACCACTGGACTGGACACACCACTGGACTGGACCACTGGGCTGGACTGGACACACCACTGGGCTGGACTGGACACACCACTGGGCTGGACTGGACACACCACTGGACTGGACCACTGGACTAGACACACCACTGGACTGGACTGGACACACCACTGGGCTGGACTGGACACACCACTGGACTGGACTAGATACACCACTGGACTAGACACACCACTGGACTGGACTAGACACACCACTGGACTGGACACACCACTGGACTGGACACACCACTGGACTAGACACACCATTGGACTAGACACACCACTGGACTAGACACACCACTGGACTAGACACACCACTGGACTAGACACACCACTGGACTGGACTAGACACACCACTGGACTAGACACACCACTTAAACATTATTTTAGGCTATTTACACATCTTTAAAATTGCACATCTGAATGAACACTTGCCAATAGACAATACAATATGTCAGCTGAATACAGGTAATAAACATACCTGAATTGACACTATTTCTGCTTGTATATAATGAATGGAGCTTGTGTTTTTGGACAAGCTAAGATGGCGTCCGTCTCCCGTCTCCTGGCTCTGAAGTTGTTTTGTCAGTTGAGCTGGGAGACATTCCGGAATCTTTTCCCTCTCTCTCTGGCTGTCTGTCACTCTGCATCTCTGACTGGTCTCTGACGATGTGCACCGGCCATGGCAAGATGGCCGCCGTTGCCCCGGCAACCATTGAGGGGAAAGAGAAAGATTAGTGAAAGAGTGAAATGTTTTGAGTTATGGGTTTCATATGGAGAGAATGTGTGGAGAAGGAGAGAGGTAATGGAGAGGGGTAATGGAGAGGGGTGATGGAGAGGGGTAATGGAGAGGGGTAACGGAGAGGGGTAACGGAGAGGGGGTAACGGAGAGGGGGTAACGGAGAGGGGTAACGGAGAGGGGCAACGGAGAGAGGTACTGTAGAGATGTAATGTAGAGGGGTAATGGAGAGGGGTAATGGAGAGGGGCAATGGAGAGGGGCAATGGAGAGGGGCAATGGAGAGGGGCAACGGAGAGGGGGTAACGGAGAGGGGGTAACGGAGAGGGGGTAACGGAGAGGGGAAGAGTTTTTAAAGCCCCCTGTTGCACTCCAATCCAGACTGGTTTACGGACGGCATATCTGATGTTCTGCTGCAGGGCGTTCTAATAGGCTTTATGCTATGTTGGTTTGATCTATCGATTCTATATATTATACAATGACATACATTGTAGAATTATAATCCAGAGCTTTATGTAACCAGTTCAAGCTTATGTCGTTGATCAGAGCTTGTCAGTGGTTGAGTGGCTATAGTTTACTCTGTCTCCAGGGGTTGTCACTTCTCTGCTGTCTGCCCTGACGTGTGTGTGTGTGTGTGTGTGTGTGTGTGTGTGTGTGTGTGTGTGTGTGTGTGTGTGTGTGTGTGTGTGTGTGTGTGTGTGTGTGTGTGTGTGTGTGTGTGTGTGTGTGTGTGTGTGTGTGTGTGTGTGTGTGTGTGTGTGTGGATTAGAGCAGGTTATATAATCCAGAAGCTCTGAGCTTCACCCAGCATACGCTGAGAGGATTACTGTGGGTGTACTAAAGACACAGGTCTGACACACACACACACACACACACACTAACAGGTCAAACACTCACGCTAATACACATAGGTCTACACACACTGTCTTGTACAGTTAATGTGCAGACAGACACACGTTTATCACTAAAGGAGTCTACCCAGAACACACAAGCTGACAGGCTCCTTGTAGTGAGCTCTACCCAGAACACACAAGCTGACAGGCTCCTTGTAGTGAGCTCTACCCAGAACACACAAGCTGACAGGCTCCTTGTAGTGAGCTCTACCCAGAACACACAAGCTGACAGGCTCCCTGTAGTGAGCTCTACCCAGAACACACAGGCCGACAGGCTCCTTGTAGTGAGCTCTACCCAGAACACACAAGCCAACAGGCTCCTTGTAGTGAGCTCTACCCAGAACACACAAGCTGACAGGCTCCCTGTAGTGAGCTCTACCCAGAACACACAGGCCGACAGGCTCCTTGTAGTGAGCTCTACCCAGAACACACAGGCCGACAGGCTCCTTGTAGTGAGCTCTACCCAGAACACACAGGCCGACAGGCTCCTTGTAGTGAGCTCTACCCAGAACACACAAGCTGACAGGCTCCCTGTAGTGAGCTCTACCCAGAACACACAGGCCGACAGGCTCCTTGTAGTGAGCTCTACCCAGAACACACAAGCCGACAGGCTCCTTGTAGTGAGCTCTACCCAGAACACACAAGCCGACAGGCTCCTTGTAGTGAGCTCTACCCAGAACACACAAGCTGACAGGCTCCTTGTAGTGAGCTCTACCCAGAACACACAAGCCGACAGGCTCCTTGTAGTGAGCTCTACCCAGAACACACAAGCCGACAGGCTCCTTGTAGTGCGCTCGGACATTTGACGTGCTCCTGTGCTACATGTAAATGGTAACCGCTAACCGCTAACCGCTAAGCGCTAACATTCCTTGCGTAGCCACGGGGGCAGTGTTGTGTAGGCTATGAAGTCTGCTATGAAGTCTGCTTCATAGCCTACCTCATTTAATAAGACAAAAGAATCTCAGCGACTGTTCAAACAATAAGACAAACAACGGCCTCGTTGAATCTCCCCCAACATGTATTTATTATTATTATTTATTTAGTTTAGAAGTGGTATTATTATTTATTTAGTTTAGAAGTGGTGTTATTATTATTATATATTTAGTTTAGAAGTGGTATTATTATTATTATTTATTTAGTTTAGAAGTGGTATTATTATTATTATTATTATTATTATTTATTTAGTTTAGAAGTGGTATTATTATTATTATTATTATTTATTTAGTTTAGAAGTGGTATTATTATTATTATTATTATTTATTTAGTTGAGAAGTGGTGTTATTCGAGGCTACAACATAGATAACCGTCTTCTTCTTCTCTCTGTGACCAGAACGTTCTGTATCCTGCTGATATGGGGATGAATACACAAGCAGCATATCAACCTTGGGTTTTAGGTTACTACCAGCAAGTAGAACAAGATTTGCCGGGGCATGTTTAAAAAAAATAAAATTATAAATCAGATTATTTCACATGGAGATGTGGGAAGCTTAAACGGCTAGCTAGTCTGCTATGTTTTTAGCCTGGCCAAAGACGGCCAACCGGGCCTGGCCAAAGACGGCCAACCGGGACAGGCCAAAGACGGCCAACCGGGCCTGGCCAAAGACGGCCAACCGGGACAGGCCAAAGACGGCCAACCGGGCCTGGCCAAAGACGGCTAGCTACTACTGGGAAGATGAATCTTTCTTGTTTTCACAAAATGAAAAGACAAAACTAAAATACTTTGCCATCGCCCCCTTGTGGGACAGACAAGGATATCATGTTACCAAACGGTGTCCAGTACTCCAACCACCTGCACACACCTAGATCACCTGAGTTATGTAACACTGAGGTTGAAGACTCAACTGTCATCTCTCTGTCTCCTCTTCTCAACAACTCCTCTCTATCTCTGTCTCTGTCTCTCTCTCTCTCTGTGTCTCTCTCTCTGTCTCTGTCTCTCTCTCTGTCTCTCTCTGTCTCTGTTTCTGTCTCTGTCTCTGTCTCTCTCCTCTCTCTCTCTCTCGCTCTCTCTGTCTTTCTGTCTGTCTCTGTCTCTGTCTCTCTCCTCTTCTCAACAACTCCCCTCTCTCTCTGTCTCCTTCTCAACAACTCCTCTCTCTCTCTCTCTCCTCTCTCTCTATCTCTGTCTCTCGCTCTCGCTCTCGCTCTCGCTCTCGCTCTCTCTGTCTCTCTGTCTCTCTGTCTCTCGCTCTCTCTGTCTTTCTGTCTTTCTGTCTGTCTCTGTCTCTGTCTCTGTCTCTCTCCTCTTCTCAACAACTCCCCTCTCTCTCTGTCTCCTCTTCTCAACAACTCCTCTCTCTCTCTCATGCCGTCTCAATTTCCTCTGAGGCGTGTGGTGTGTGTGTACACGTGCGCACACGTCTGGAGGGGCTCAAAGAGAGGTCTCACCGTCACCGTGGCTGCTGTCACCATAGCGACAAGACCCCTGCACTTGTTTAATTGGAGTCATCCCCCTCTCCCTCCCCCTCTCTTGAGAGGCAGACTGGGGTTTTTAAGGGAGGGAGGGATGGAAGGAGGGAGAGAAATGGGGGATGAAGAGAATGATAGTCCAAGTGTGAGGTTTTGTCACTAGGAGGATAGAGACTATTGGTTAGGTTGTGTGTGTGTGTGTGTGTGTGTGTGTGTGTGTGTGTGTGTGTGTGTGTGTGTGTGTGTGTGTGTGTGTGTGTGTGTGTGTGTGTGTGTGTGTGTGTGTGTGTGTGTGTGTGTGTGTGTGTGTGTGTGTGTGTGTGTGTGTGTGTGTGTGTGTGTGTGTCAGGGCAGTAGGTTGTGTTCAGGGCTGAGGGGGTGAAGAGAGCAGACAGGGCTATTAGCAGGTGGTGAGAGGGGGATGGAGAGAGAGAGAGGGGAGGGGGTATTAGAATCGCTCAAGCGTTTTATAGATGCATAAAGAGCCCTCAAGGAGGAAGAGTGGAGCGGCTCTCGTAACACACACACACACACACACACACACACACACACACACACACACACACACACACACACACACACACACACACACACACACACACACACACACACACACACACACACACACACACACACACACACACACACACACACACACCATCTACACACACACACATTTGCTCTCCATTTCCTGTAGTAATTCACCCGTCTTCCCTCGTCATTTAAGCCCCTCAATTAGACCACACACACACACACACACACACACACACACACACACACACACACACACACACACACACACACACACACACACACACAATCGATTTGGATCTTTTGACCTGTCACCAGACGGAAGGGTGACTAAAGAGGGGAAGAGATATGGGGGGGGCAGGGTGTAGGGGTGAGGAAGTAGTTTGTAGGGGTTGTTGGTAAACCTATTGTGTAATCCAGTCCTTAGACAGCCTATAGTAGTGGGATAGTATTCTACTAGTTAGTTGTGTACGTGAGCAGGTCATTGTTTGTCACTAGGCTGTGAGGGTGGGGACTAGGAGGAGTCTGCTCTCTAAAACCTGACTGGGGATCAGTGGCTGTTCTCTGAGTCAACACACACTGAGAGGGTGGAGACTAGGAGGAGTCTGCTCTCTAAAACCTGACTGGGGATCAGTGGCTGTTCTCTGAGTCAACACACTGAGAGGGTGGGGACTAGGAGGAGTCTGCTCTCTAAAACCTGACTGGGGATCAGTGGCTGTTCTCTGAGTCAACACACTGAGAGGGTGGGATGTAGAGGGACAGGGACCGAGAGAGAACCACACAGAGAAGTGTTGGGGGTTATCTGAGGTAAAGGAGAGAAGAGAGAACGAGAGGGAGGCGGGGAGGGGGACATACAGGAGAGAGAGAGGGAGGCGGGGAGGGGGACAGACAGGAGAGAGAGAGGGAGGCGGGGAGGGGGACAGACAGGAGAGAGAGAGGGAGGCGGGGAGGGGGACAGACAGGAGAGAGAGAGAGAGTCAGAAGAACAGATAGTCAAAAGGCGAGGGGGGACAGT
The DNA here is from genome assembly GCF_045679555.1 of Salvelinus alpinus. Classification (NCBI taxonomy): domain Eukaryota; kingdom Metazoa; phylum Chordata; class Actinopteri; order Salmoniformes; family Salmonidae; genus Salvelinus; species Salvelinus alpinus. Next base: position 83,642,595 of record NC_092091.1, on the reverse strand, counting down.
CAGCCAGTCAAAAGGAGAGGGGGGACAGTCAGCCAGTCAAAAGGAGAGGGGGGACAGTCAGCCAGTCAAAAGGAGAGGGGGGACAGTCAGCCAGTCAAAAGGAGAGGGGGGACAGTCAGCCAGTCAAAAGGAGAGGGGGGACAGTCAGCCAGTCAAAATGAGAGGGGGGACAGTCAGCCAGTCAAAAGGAGAGGGGGGACAGTCAGCCAGTCAAAAGGAGAGGGGGGACAGTCAGCCAGTCAAAAGGAGAGGGGGGACAGTCAGCCAGTCAAAAGGAGAGGGGGGACAGTCAGAAGGACAAGAGGAGAGGGGGGACAGTCAGCCAGTCAAAAGGAGAGGGGGGACAGTCAGCCAGTCAAAAGGAGAGGGGGGACAGTCAGCCAGTCAAAAGGAGAGGGGGGACAGTCAGCCAGTCAAAAGGAGAGGGGGGACAGTCAGCCAGTCAAAAGGAGAGGGGGGACAGTCAGCCAGTCAAAAGGAGAGGGGGGACAGTCAGACAGTCAAAAGGAGAGGGGGGACAGTCAGACAGTCAAAAGGAGAGGGGGGACAGTCAGCCAGTCAAAAGGAGAGGGGGGACAGTCAGCCAGTCAAAAGGAGAGGGGGGACAGTCAGCCAGTCAAAAGGAGAGGGGGGACAGTCAGAAGGACAGGAGGAGAGCGGGGACAGGTCTACCTTCTGCCTGACTAGTGAAGAGAGGAGAGTCCGTCAGACAGACAGACAGAAGGAGAGTCAGTCAGACAGATAGACAGACAGAAGGAGAGTCAGTCAGATAGACAGACAGAAGGAGAGACAGACAGACAGAAGGAGAGACAGTCAGAAGGTAGACCTAGTGAAGAGAGGAGGAGAGACAGTCAGACAGAAGGTAGACCTAGTGAAGAGAGGAGAGACAGCCAGACAGAAGGAGAGACAGTCAGAAGGTAGACCTAGTGAAGAGAGGAGGAGAGACAGCCAGACAGAAGGAGAGACAGTCAGAAGGTAGACCTAGTGAAGAGAGGAGGAGAGACAGCCAGACAGAAGGAGAGACAGTCAGAAGGTAGACCGAGTGAAGAGAGGAGGAGAGACAGTCAGTCAGACAGTCAGAAGGTAGACCTAGTGAAGAGAGGAGGAGAGACAGCCACAGACAGTCAGAAGGTAGACCTAGTGAAGAGAGGAGGAGAGACAGCCAGACAGAAGGAGAGACAGTCAGAAGGTAGACCTAGTGAAGAGAGGAGAGACAGCCAGACAGACAGTCAGAAGGTAGACCTAGTGAAGAGAGGAGGAGAGACAGCCAGACAGAAGGAGAGACAGTCAGAAGGTAGGCCTGGTGAAGAGAGGAGAGACAGTCAGACAGAAGGAGAGACAGTCAGAAGATAGACCTAGTGAAGAGAGGAGAGACAGCCAGACAGAAGGAGAGACAGTCAGAAGGTAGACCTAGTGAAGAGAGGAGGAGAGACAGCCAGACAGAAGGAGAGACAGTCAGAAGGTAGACCGAGTGAAGAGAGGAGGAGAGACAGTCAGTCAGACAGTCAGAAGGTAGACCTAGTGAAGAGAGGAGGAGAGACAGCCACAGACAGTCAGAAGGTAGACCTAGTGAAGAGAGGAGGAGAGACAGTCAGACAGAAGGAGAGACAGTCAGAAGGTAGACCTAGTGAAGGGAGGAGAGACAGCCAGACAGAAGGAAAGACAGTCAGAACGTAGGCCTAGTGAAGAGTGGAGGAGAGACAGTCAGACAGAAGGAGAGACAGTCAGAAGGTAGACCTAGTGAAGAGAGGAGGAGAGACAGTCAGACAGACAGTCAGAAGGTAGACCTAGTGAAGAGAGAAGGAGAGACAGTCAGACAGAAGGAGAGACAGTCAGAAGGTAGACCTAGTGAAGAGAGGAGGAGAGACAGTCAGACAGGAGAGACAGTCAGAAGGTAGACCTAGTGAAGAGAGGAGGAGAGACAGCCAGACAGAAGGAGAGACAGTCAGAAGGTAGACCTAGTGAAGAGAGGAGAGACAGCCAGACAGAAGGAGAGACAGTCAGAAGGTAGACCTAGTGAAGAGAGGAGGAGAGACAGCCAGACAGAAGGAGAGACAGTCAGAAGGTAGACCTAGTGAAGAGAGGAGGAGAGACAGCCAGACAGAAGGAGAGACAGTCAGAAGGTAGACCTAGTGAAGAGAGGAGAGACAGCCAGACAGAAGGAGAGACAGTCAGAAGGTAGACCTAGTGAAGAGAGGAGGAGAGACAGCCAGACAGAAGGAGAGACAGTCAGAAGGTAGACCGAGTGAAGAGAGGAGGAGAGACAGTCAGTCAGACAGTCAGAAGGTAGACCTAGTGAAGAGAGGAGGAGAGACAGCCACAGACAGTCAGAAGGTAGACCTAGTGAAGAGTGGAGGAGAGACAGTCAGACAGAAGGAGAGACAGTCAGAAGGTAGACCTAGTGAAGAGAGGAGGAGAGACAGTCAGACAGACAGTCAGAAGGTAGACCTAGTGAAGAGAGAAGGAGAGACAGTCAGACAGAAGGAGAGACAGTCAGAAGGTAGACCTAGTGAAGAGAGGAGGAGAGACAGTCAGACAGGAGAGACAGTCAGAAGGTAGACCTAGTGAAGAGAGGAGGAGAGACAGCCAGACAGAAGGAGAGACAGTCAGAAGGTAGACCTAGTGAAGAGAGGAGAGACAGCCAGACAGAAGGAGAGACAGTCAGAAGGTAGACCTAGTGAAGAGAGGAGGAGAGACAGCCAGACAGAAGGAGAGACAGTCAGAAGGTAGGCCTGGTGAAGAGAGGAGAGACAGTCAGACAGAAGGAGAGACAGTCAGAAGATAGACCTAGTGAAGAGAGGAGAGACAGCCAGACAGAAGGAGAGACAGTCAGAAGGTAGACCTAGTGAAGAGAGGAGGAGAGACAGCCAGAAGGTAGACCTAGTGAAGAGAGGAGGAGAGACAGCCAGACAGAAGGAGAGACAGTCAGAAGGTAGACCGAGTGAAGAGAGGAGGAGAGACAGTCAGTCAGACAGTCAGAAGGTAGACCTAGTGAAGAGAGGAGGAGAGACAGCCACAGACAGTCAGAAGGTAGACCTAGTGAAGAGAGGAGGAGAGACAGTCAGACAGAAGGAGAGACAGTCAGAAGGTAGACCTAGTGAAGGGAGGAGAGACAGCCAGACAGAAGGAAAGACAGTCAGAACGTAGGCCTAGTGAAGAGTGGAGGAGAGACAGTCAGACAGAAGGAGAGACAGTCAGAAGGTACACCTAGTGAAGAGAGGAGGAGAGACAGTCAGACAGACAGTCAGAAGGTAGACCTAGTGAAGAGAGAAGGAGAGACAGTCAGACAGAAGGAGAGACAGTCAGAAGGTAGACCTAGTGAAGAGAGGAGGAGAGACAGACAGACAGAAGGTAGACCTAGTGAAGAGAGGAGGAGAGACAGTCAGACAGAAGGAGAGACAGTCAGAAGGTAGACCTAGTGAAGAGAGGAGGAGAGACAGTCAGACAGACAGTCAGAAGGTAGACCTAGTGAAGAGAGGAGGAGAGACAGTCAGACAGGAGAGACAGTCAGAAGGTAGACCTAGTGAAGAGAGGAGGAGAGACAGCCACAGACAGTCAGAAGGTAGACCTAGTGAAGAGAGGAGGAGAGACAGCCAGACAGAAGGAGAGACAGTCAGAAGGTAGACCTAGTGAAGAGAGGAGAGACAGCCAGACAGAAGGAGAGACAGTCAGAAGGTAGACCTAGTGAAGAGAGGAGGAGAGACAGCCAGACAGAAGGAGAGACAGTCAGAAGGTAGGCCTGGTGAAGAGAGGAGAGACAGTCAGACAGAAGGAGAGACAGTCAGAAGATAGACCTAGTGAAGAGAGGAGAGACAGCCAGACAGAAGGAGAGACAGTCAGAAGGTAGACCTAGTGAAGAGAGGAGGAGAGACAGCCAGACAGAAGGAGAGACAGTCAGAAGGTAGACCGAGTGAAGAGAGGAGGAGAGACAGTCAGTCAGACAGTCAGAAGGTAGACCTAGTGAAGAGAGGAGGAGAGACAGCCACAGACAGTCAGAAGGTAGACCTAGTGAAGAGAGGAGGAGAGACAGTCAGACAGAAGGAGAGACAGTCAGAAGGTAGACCTAGTGAAGGGAGGAGAGACAGCCAGACAGAAGGAAAGACAGTCAGAACGTAGGCCTAGTGAAGAGTGGAGGAGAGACAGTCAGACAGAAGGAGAGACAGTCAGAAGGTAGACCTAGTGAAGAGAGGAGGAGAGACAGTCAGACAGACAGTCAGAAGGTAGACCTAGTGAAGAGAGAAGGAGAGACAGTCAGACAGAAGGAGAGACAGTCAGAAGGTAGACCTAGTGAAGAGAGGAGGAGAGACAGTCAGACAGGAGAGACAGTCAGAAGGTAGACCTAGTGAAGAGAGGAGGAGAGACAGCCAGACAGAAGGAGAGACAGTCAGAAGGTAGACCTAGTGAAGAGAGGAGAGACAGCCAGACAGAAGGAGAGACAGTCAGAAGGTAGACCTAGTGAAGAGAGGAGGAGAGACAGCCAGACAGAAGGAGAGACAGTCAGAAGGTAGGCCTGGTGAAGAGAGGAGAGACAGTCAGACAGAAGGAGAGACAGTCAGAAGATAGACCTAGTGAAGAGAGGAGAGACAGCCAGACAGAAGGAGAGACAGTCAGAAGGTAGACCTAGTGAAGAGAGGAGGAGAGACAGCCAGACAGAAGGAGAGACAGTCAGAAGGTAGACCGAGTGAAGAGAGGAGGAGAGACAGTCAGTCAGACAGTCAGAAGGTAGACCTAGTGAAGAGAGGAGGAGAGACAGCCACAGACAGTCAGAAGGTAGACCTAGTGAAGAGAGGAGGAGAGACAGTCAGACAGAAGGAGAGACAGTCAGAAGGTAGACCTAGTGAAGGGAGGAGAGACAGCCAGACAGAAGGAAAGACAGTCAGAACGTAGGCCTAGTGAAGAGTGGAGGAGAGACAGTCAGACAGAAGGAGAGACAGTCAGAAGGTACACCTAGTGAAGAGAGGAGGAGAGACAGTCAGACAGACAGTCAGAAGGTAGACCTAGTGAAGAGAGAAGGAGAGACAGTCAGACAGAAGGAGAGACAGTCAGAAGGTAGACCTAGTGAAGAGAGGAGGAGAGACAGACAGACAGAAGGTAGACCTAGTGAAGAGAGGAGGAGAGACAGTCAGACAGAAGGAGAGACAGTCAGAAGGTAGACCTAGTGAAGAGAGGAGGAGAGACAGTCAGACAGACAGTCAGAAGGTAGACCTAGTGAAGAGAGGAGGAGAGACAGTCAGACAGGAGAGACAGTCAGAAGGTAGACCTAGTGAAGAGAGGAGGAGAGACAGCCAGACAGACAGTCAGAAGGTAGACCTAGTGAAGAGAGAAGGAGAGACAGTGAGACAGAAGGAGAGACAGTCACAAGGTAGACCTAGTGAAGAGAGGAGGAGAGACAGACAGACAGAAGGTAGACCTAGTGAAGAGAGGAGGAGAGACAGTCAGACAGAAGGAGAGACAGTCAGAAGGTAGACCTAGTGAAGAGAGGAGGAGAGACAGTCAGACAGACAGTCAGAAGGTAGACCTAGTGAAGAGAGGAGAGACAGTCAGACAGGAGAGACAGTCAGAAGGTAGACCTAGTGAAGAGAGGAGAGACAGTCAGACAGACAGTCAGAAGGTAGACCTAGTGAAGAGAGGAGAGACAGTCAGACAGTCAGAAGGTAGACCTAGTGAAGAGAGGAGAGACAGTCAGACAGACAGTCAGAAGGTAGACCTAGTGAAGAGAGGAGAGACAGTCAGACAGACAGTCAGAAGGTAGACCTAGTGAAGAGAGGAGAGACAGTCAGACAGTCAGACAGACAGTCAGAAGGTAGACCTAGTGAAGAGAGGAGAGACAGTCAGACAGACAGTCAGAAGGTAGACCTAGTGAAGAGAGGAGAGACAGTCAGACAGGAGAGACAGTCAGAAGGTAGACCTAGTGAAGAGAGGAGAGACAGTCAGACAGACAGTCAGAAGGTAGACCTAGTGAAGAGAGGAGAGACAGTCAGACAGGAGAGACAGTCAGAAGGTAGACCTAGTGAAGAGAGGAGAGACAGACAGACAGGAGAGACAGTCAGAAGGTAGACCTAGTGAAGAGAGGAGAGACAGACAGACAGGAGAGACAGTCAGAAGGTAGACCTAGTGAAGAGAGGAGAGACAGACAGACAGGAGAGACAGTCAGAAGGTAGACCTAGTGAAGAGAGGAGAGACAGTCAGACAGACAGTCAGAAGGTAGACCTAGTGAAGAGAGGAGAGACAGACAGACAGGAGAGACAGTCAGAAGGTAGACCTAGTGAAGAGAGGAGAGACAGACAGACAGGAGAGACAGTCAGAAGGTAGACCTAGTGAAGAGAGGAGAGACAGACAGACAGACAGTCAGAAGGTAGACCTAGTGAAGAGAGGAGAGACAGTCAGACAGGAGAGACAGTCAGAAGGTAGACCTAGTGAAGAGAGGAGAGACAGTCAGACAGGAGAGACAGTCAGAAGGTAGACCTAGTGAAGAGAGGAGAGACAGTCAGACAGGAGAGACAGTCAGAAGGTAGACCTAGTGAAGAGAGGAGGAGAGACAGTCAGACAGGAGAGACAGTCAGAAGGTAGACCTAGTGAAGAGAGGAGGAGAGACAGCCAGACAGACAGTCAGAAGGTAGACCTAGTGAAGAGAGGAGAGACAGACAGACAGGAGAGACAGTCAGAAGGTAGACCTAGTGAAGAGAGGAGAGACAGTCAGAAGGTAGACCTAGTGAAGAGAGGAGAGACAGTCAGAAGGTAGACCTAGTGAAGAGAGGAAACAGCTCAATAGTCTAAATGGTTTCCTCTCCTCCCATCTGCAGTCGTCTGAAGAACACATCCTGTCTGCCGCTGTCTTGACCTCCTGTTAGCCGTCTCTATTAGCTCACATCTTCACACAATCTGACAGCAGGTCCTTTTTGGCCCCAACTATTCAGTGTTTGAAGATGTCAGTGTTCTGGCTAGGTATGAGCAGTCAGTCGGTAGTCTGGCTGGGTATGAGCAGTCAGTCGGTGGTCTGGCTGGGTAGGAGCAGTCAGTCGGTAGTCTGGCTGGGTATGAGCAGTCAGTCGGTGGTCTGGCTGGGTATGAGCAGTCAGTCGGTGGTCTGGCTAGGTATGAGCAGTCAGTCGGTGGTCTGGCTGGGTAGGAGCAGTCAGTCGGTGGTCTGGCTAGGTAGGAGCAGTCAGTCGGGGGTCTGGCTAGGTATGAGCAGTCAGTCGGTAGTCTGGCTGGGTATGAGCAGTCAGTCGGTGGTCTGGCTAGGTAGGAGCAGTCAGTCGGTGGTCTGGCTAGGTATGAGCAGTCAGTCGGTAGTCTGGCTGGGTATGAGCAGTCAGTCGGTGGTCTGGCTAGGTAGGAGCAGTCAGTCGGTGGTCTGGCTAGGTATGAGCAGTCAGTCAGTAGTCTGGCTGGGTATGAGCAGTCAGTCGGTAGTCTGGCTAGGTATGAGCAGTCAGTCGTAGTCTGGCTGGGTATGAGCAGTCAGTCAGTGGTCTGGCTAGGTAGGAGCAGTCAGTCGGTGGTCTGGCTAGGTATGAGCAGTCAGTCGGTAGTCTGGCTGGGTATGAGCAGTCAGTCAGTGGTCTGGCTGGGTATGAGCAGTCAGTCGGTAGTCTGGCTAGGTATGAGCAGTCAGTCGGTGGTCTGGCTGGGTATGAGCAGTCAGTCAGTGGTCTGGCTGGGTATGAGCAGTCAGTCAGTGGTCTGGCTGGGTAGGAGCAGTCAGTCGGTGGTCTGGCTAGGTATGAGCAGTCAGTCAGTGGTCTGGCTGGGTATGAGCAGTCAGTCAGTGGTCTGGCTGGGTAGGAGCAGTCAGTCGGTGGTCTGGCTAGGTAGGAGCAGTCAGTCGGTAGTCTGGCTGGTTATGAGCAGTCAGTCGGTGGTCTGGCTAGGTACGAGCAGTCAGTCGGTGGTCTGGCTAGGTATGAGCAGTCAGTCAGTGGTCTGGCTGGGTAGGAGCAGTCAGTCGGTGGTCTGGCTAGGTATGAGCAGTCAGTCGGTGGTCTGGCTGGTTATGAGCAGTCAGTCAGTGGTCTGGCTAGGTAGGAGCAGTCAGTCAGTGGTCTGGCTAGGTAGGAGCAGTCAGTCAGTGGTCTGGCTGGGTAGGAGCAGTCAGTCAGTGGTCTGGCTGGTTATGAGCAGTCAGTCAGTGGTCTGGCTGGGTAGGAGCAGTCAGTCGGTGGTCTGGCTGGTTATGAGCAGTCAGTCAGTGGTCTGGCTGGGTAGGAGCAGTCAGTCAGTGGTCTGGCTGGGTAGGAGCAGTCAGTCAGTGGTCTGGCTGGGTAGGAGCAGTCAGTCAGTGGTCTGGCTGGGTAGGAGCAGTCAGTCAGTGGTCTGGCTGGGTAGGAGCAGTCAGTCAGTGGTCTGGCTGGGTAGGAGCAGTCAGTCGGTGGTCTGGCTAGGTAGGAGCAGTCAGTCAGTGGTCTGGCTAGGTAGGAGCAGTCAGTCAGTGGTCTGGCTGGTTATGAGCAGTCAGTCGGTGTAGTAGAGAAGCTTCCACCTTTTCTGTTTGGTAGTGGACTAATGAAACCAGTTGAGTGTCTTATTGTGGTGGACTAATGAAACCTGTTGAGTGTCTTATTGACTCTGTGGACTAATGAAACCTGTTGAGTGTTTTATTGTAGTGGACTAATGAAACCTGTTGAGTGTTTTATTGACTCTGTGGACTAATGAAACCTGTTGAGTGTCTTATTGACTCTGTGGACTAATGAAACCAGTTGAGTGTCTTATTGACTCTGTGGACTAATGAAACCAGTTGAGTGTCTTATTGACTCTGTGGACTAATGAAACCTGTTGAGTGTTTTATTGTAGTGGACTAATGAAACCAGTTGAGTGTTTTATTGTAGTGGACTAATGAAACCTGTTGAGTGTCTTATTGTAGTGGACTAATGAAACCTGTTGAGTGTTTTATTGTAGTGGACTAATGAAACCAGTTGAGTGTCTTATTGTAGTGGACTAATGAAACCAGTTGAGTGTCTTATTGTAGTGGACTAATGAAACCAGTTGAGTGTCTTATTGTAGTGGACTAATGAAACCAGTTGAGTGTCTTATTGTAGTGGACTAATGAAACCTGTTGAGTGTTTTATTGTAGTGGACTAATGAAACCAGTTGAGTGTTTTATTGTAGTGGACTAATGAAACCAGTTGAGTGTCTTATTGACTCTGTGGACTAATGAAACCAGTTGAGTGTTTTATTGTAGTGGACTAATGAAACCAGTTGAGTGTCTTATTGTAGTGGACTAATGAAACCAGTTGAGTGTCTTATTGTAGTGGACTAATGAAACCAGTTGAGTGTCTTATTGTAGTGGACTAATGAAACCAGTTGAGTGTCTTATTGTAGTGGACTAATGAAACCAGTTGAGTGTCTTATTGTAGTGGACTAATGAAACCAGTTGAGTGTCTTATTGTAGTGGACTAATGAAACCAGTTGAGTGTCTTATTGACTCTGTGGACTAATGAAACCTGTTGAGTGTTTTATTGTAGTGGACTAATGAAACCAGTTGAGTGTCTTATTGACTCTGTGTGGACTAATGAAACCTGTTGAGTGTTTTATTGTAGTGGACTAATGAAACCAGTTGAGTGTCTTATTGACTCTGTGTGGACTAATGAAACCTGTTGAGTGTTTTATTGTAGTGGACTAATGAAACCAGTTGAGTGTCTTATTGACTCTGTGGACTAATGAAACCAGTTGAGTGTCTTATTGACTCTGTGTGGACTAATGAAACCAGTTGAGTGTCTTATTGACTCTGTGTGGACTAATGAAACCAGTTGAGTGTCTTATTGACTCTGTGTGGACTAATGAAACCAGTTGAGTGTCTTATTGACTCTGTGTGGACTAATGAAACCAGTTGAGTGTCTTATTGACTCTGTGGACTAATGAAACCAGTTGAGTGTCTTATTGACTCTGTGTGGACTGTGGAATGTTGAACTCTGCCTTTTTCAGTTGCAGTGATCTAATGTGTTTTTCTTCTCTTTATCTCCTTCCCCCTTCTGCTGTGACCTCCTGACCTGCTGTGGTGCATTCTGGGTAATAGGTAAGTCCCAAGACTCTTTTCACCTTTATTTCCGTCCCTTCATTTCGGTGTTATTTTAAAGGATTTCTTGCATCTTGAACTGGTTCATTTAAAAGACTCATCGCGCCTCCGGAGGGGCGCAGCGGTCTGAGGCACTGCATCGTCACTACAGACCCATGTTCGATCGCAGGGGGTGTCACAACCGGCTGTGATCGGGAGTCCCATAGGGCGGCGCACAATTGGCCCAGCGTCGTCCGAGTTAGGGGAGTGTTTGGCCGGGGGGGGGGCTTTACTTGGCTCATTGCGCTCTAGCGACTCCTTGTGGCGGGCCGGGCTCCTGCAGGCTGACTTGGGTCGTCAGTTTAACGCCGTCTCCTCTGACACGTTGGTGCAGTTGGCTTCCGGGTTAAGCGGGTGTTTAGAAGCTTGGTTTGGCGGGTCATGTTTCAGAGGACTGATGCCTCCACCATCTCCTCTCCAGAGCCCACCGGGGAGATGCAGTGATGAGACAATATTCACATGGGATATCCTGAAAACGGGGGAGAAAATGAATGACTGTCTCATCAGCCTTGGAGGATGAGATTGAACAGTGGGTCCCGACCCTCCGTTTGGTCACCAGAGGGTTAACTGAATGGCCGCAGTGTGTTTAGAGTTGAAAGATTCTCCTACCGTGTGTTGTGATGTTGTCGCGGTGACGTAGTCGCGGTCACACTGTTCTACCGCTGTAAGTCTCAAAGCGGTACTGTTGGGGTTTTGGTGGTGTGTCTGTGACGGCAGCGTTACACACATGTTGTGAGGTGTGACTCTGGTTAGAGATCTTGTGTGTGTGTGTGTGTGTGTGTGTGTGTGTGTGTGTGTGTGTGTGTGTGTGTGTGTGTGTGTGTGTGTGTGTGTGTGTGTGTGTGTGTGTGTGTGTGTGTCCTTCACCAAAGGATTTTGTTACTCCCTTTCTCTCTGTCTCTCTTCTCTCCTTGTGTAATTCAGGGTTTTGTTTTTAGCACTGAGAGACAGAACAGGAGTCAAGTTACTGAGTGGGAGAAGAGAAAGGAGGGAGGGAGGGCGGAAGAGAGGGAGGGTGAACTTTAGTAGCAGGTAACTTTGGCACTTGGTGTAGGTTTACTCTGGCTGGCTCCGTCTCGATTGCTCTCCCTTCTCTCGCTCTTCTCTCTGTCTAGAGGCACCATCTTCCTCTCTTTCAGTGTTCCCTTTCCCTCCCCTTTTCTCTCTCTCTCTCCTCTTCTCTCTATTACTGAACCTTGCTCTCTCCTATTCTCTTTCTTTCCTCCTCTCTCTGCTGCTCTTCCTTGCCCTCTCTCTCTCTCTCCTTTGTTACTCTCTCTCTCTCCTTCCTCTCTCCTTCTGTCGTTCTCCTTGCAGCGCCTCATCCAACCACAGGAATGTATGTGGAGGAACGGCTGGTAAGGGAACTGGATCAAACAAGTTCAGAGCAGCACTGGGGCCCGCTGAGCAGCTACCTCTCTCTCTTTCTGTCCTCCTCTCTCTCTCTCTGTCCTCCTCTCTCTCTCTGTCCTCCTCTCTCTCTCTCTGTTTCTCTCATTCTTTCTCTATTTCCTTTTACCTCATGTGTTTTTCTCCCCCTCTATTTTCTTGTCCCTGTCTTTTCTTACCCCCCCCTTTCTCTCTCCCTCCCTTTCTCTCTCCCTCCCTCTTTGTTTCTTCTCTCTCTTTCTCTCTCTCTTGCACTCCCTCCAGACAAAGAGATCATTTGAATGACTGAGTGAGTAGGAGGGAGGCAGACCTCATGGTGTGTGTGTGTGTGTGTGTGTGTTATGTCAGGTCAGTGTGTGTGAGAGGTGTAAAGCAGCAGAGAGGAGCAAAGAGTTGATTTTGATACAGATTGATTGTGGAGGAGAGAACAACAAGGGATGGATAGATGGAGGGACTGACCCAACACACACACACACACACACACACACACACACACACACACACACACACACACACACACACCGTAGCAACCCACCCTAACCCCCCACACCCTCCCCTACCTGTATAATACCCCTGTTACCATAGCAACACACCCTAACTCCCCTCACAACCTCCCCTACCTTTATAATACCCCTGTTACCACAGCAACACACCCTAACCCCCCTCACACCCTCCCCCACCTTTATAATACCATGTTACCATAGTAACACACCCTAACCCCCCTCACACCCTCCCCCACCTTTATAATACCATGTTACCATAGCAACACACCCTAACGCCCCTCACACCCTCCCCCACCTTTATAATACCATGTTACCATAGCAACACACCCTAACGCCCCTCACACCCTCCCCTACCTTTATAATACCCCTGTTACCATAGCAACACACCCTAACGCCCCTCACACCCTCCCCTACCTTTATAATACCCCTGTTACCATAGCAACACACCCTAACCCCCCTCACACCCTCCCCCACCTTTATAATACCCCTGTTACCATAGTAACACACCCTAACCCCCGCTCACACCCTCCGCTACCTTTATAATACCCTGTTACCATAGCAACACACCCTAACCCCCTCACACCCTCCCTCTATTCTGCTTCCTCCCACACTCTCTGCTAGCAGGGTAACCTCTGTGTGTGTGTGTGTGTGTGTGTGTGTGTGTGTGTGTGTGTGTGTGTGTGTGTGTGTGTGTGTGTGTGTGTGTGGTGGACTCTGTACAAGGGTGTGTGGGTGCAGAATCAGGGTCCCTCCCTCGGGGATGCTAGTGAAGGTCTTTGTCTAGGGACAATAGAAGGCTCGCTCTGTGTGTGTGGGGATCAGATGGTAACGAGGTCACTTTCACTTAGACACACACACACACACACACACACACCTATTTGGTAAGTTGTTATTGAACCGGGCTCTCTTCCTCGTCTCCGGACCACACGCCTTAGAAATAGAATGAATAGAACGTGCTCCCCATTCAGGTCCATGATGTCATAATGTGTGGACTGGCGCTGTGAGTGTTCCATTACCAGCCAGTAGGGTTCTGGCGTTTTGGAGAAACCCTCGATCAACATCAGAATCTGAAGTCAAATTGGTACCACTGTTAGATTGTGTTTGTGCGGTTACCAGTCAAGTTACCAGGGTTGGAGGTTTCCAGCCCCGTTCTGTTCCCCGTCTGCTACAACACCTGCTTATTTCAGCAAGGAGCAACACTGTTTGTCCCGTTGTTAAGACTCGATGTTATCGCAGAAACCGACTCGACAACACAAATGCCCGTGTGTCCCGTCTTCAGTCAGCTGTTCCTTCCCAGAAGGCCTTTTCTTCTTCCAAACGCTTATTTCATTTTCATCTGGCTCTTCATCCGTAACCGTGGGTTACAGAGTTACAGGGGAATGGTGCCAGCCCTGATTAGTAGTAGTCAGGGATACAGATATTTCAAACTAGCGTCCTTTTCTGCTGGAAACCCGGATGTGGGAACTCCACTCAGGTGTCTGTTTCACACCTGCTACATCAGGTTACCTGCTTTTGTTATGCCTACTGCCTGCCTATATGACTGCAAGTGGCTGGCGTTTTAAATGTACACTGTCTCTTTAAAAAAATCATTGTCGGGAATCAGGAAGCTACCGTGGTTTTTCAGCGTTTTCATTGGCTGTTGGAGGGGGTAATTGGGAGGGGCGTCACCATGGCGACAGAGGCTGGGATGAAAAGCCTCAGAGTCCGAGGCAGACTGACTGTCCGTCCCTTTACTGTCCCTAAACACAGACACTTGACTGCCAGGAAACAGTGTTGATTGTTTTGTGAAGAGGGACAGAGAGGGACAGAGAGGGATTGAGAGATGTATCGGGAGAGAGAGACGGAAGATGGAGACTTAGTAAGGAATGATGGAGGGATAGAGAGGAAGGGACCGAGGTATCGGGAGAAAGAGAAACGAGGCAGGAAAGATGGGGGGTGGCAGTGAGCGAATGAGCAGGAGGATACGCAACAGAGAGAGGGAGGAGAGATGAGGAGAGAGGGAGGAGAGATGAGGAGAGAGGGAGGAGAGATGAGGAGAGAGGGAGGAGAGATGAGGAGAGAGGGAGGAGACATGAGGAGAGAGGGAGGAGACATGAGGAGAGAGGGAGGAGACATGAGGAGAGAGGGAGGAGAAATGAGGAGAGAGGGAGGAGAAATGAGGAGAGCGGGAGGAGAAATGAGGAGAGATGAGGAGAGAGGGAGGAGAGATGAGGAGAGAGGGAGGAGAGAGGGAGGAGAGATGGAGGAGAGATGAGGAGAGAGGGAGGAGAAATGAGGAGAAATGAGGAGAGAGGGAGGAGAAATGAGGAGAGAGGGAGGAGAAATGAGGAGAGAGGGAGGAGAAATGAGGAGAGAGGGAGGAGAAATGAGGAGAGAGGGAGGAGAAATTAGGAGAGCGGTAGAGAAGCAGATGTGTAGTGAGGACGTCTTTCAGGGAGAGGAGGAGAGGAGGGAGGGGAGGGGAGGGAGGGAGGGAGGAAAAGAGCCATGGAGTGAGGGAGGTAGTGAGGGAGGGTGTCAGGCAGAACAGTAAGGGAAGCTGATGATGACATGTCCTGAGGAGATCAGATCTATCTGTTCAAGGGTTATTACCACACACACACACACACACACACACACACACACACACACACACACACACACACACACACACACACACACACACACACACACACACACACACACACACACACACACACACACACACACACAGAGAGAGAGAGAACACACACACGGTAAAATACACACACTCATGTGTGAACGACCACAGCACCATTCGTGCTGCGCTAGTAACACCCCTGACACACACACCAGAGAAGAAGAAAAGGAGGGAGGAGAGAGGGAGAGCCCTGCTCTAATGTTCCGTCTCATGAATAAATGACAGTGTTAAGAAACGTCAGTGTAGGATGGACGTGTGTGTTTCTGCACTCCCACTTCCTCCAGACCCGACGGGGAAAGTGCTGGAACAAAGCCTGCTGCTGCTGTTCTGTGGCGTGTGTGACGTGCAAACGTTTGTGGCCTCAGGGTGTGGGGGAGAGAGAGTGAGGCCTCAGGGTGTGGGGGAGAGTGAGGCCTCAGGGTGTGGGGGAGAGAGAGGGAGGCCTCAGGGTGTGGGGGAGAGAGAGGGAGGCCTCAGGGTGTGGGGGAGAGAGAGTGAGGCCTCAGGGTGTGGGGGAGAGAGAGTGAGGCCTCAGGGTGTGGGGGAGAGAGAGTGTGGCCTCATGGTGTGGGGGAGAGAGAGTGTGGCCTCAGGGTGTGGGGGAGAGAGAGTGTGGCCTCAGGGTGTGGGGGAGAGAGAGTGTGGGCTCAGGGTGTGGGGGAGAGAGAGTGAGGCCTCAGGGTGTGGGGGAGAGAGAGTGAGGCCTCGGGGTGTGGGGGAGAGAGAGAGTGAGGCCTCGGGGTGTGGGGGAGAGAGAGTGAGGCCTCGGGGTGTGGGGGAGAGAGAGTGAGGCCTCGGGGTGTGGGGGAGAGAGAGTGAGGCCTCGGGGTGTGGGGGAGAGAGAGTGAGGCCTCGGGGTGTGGGGGAGAGAGAGTGAGGCCTCGGGGTGTGGGGGAGAGAGAGTGAGGCCTCGGGGTGTGGGGGAGAGAGAGTGAGGCCTCGGGGTGTGGGGGAGAGAGAGTGAGGCCTCAGGGTGTGGGGGAGAGGGAGTGAGGGATAAAATGGATCCAGAAAGAAGAGAGGACTAGCAAAGAATGGAGAGAGAGAGAGGAAGATAGCAGAGTGTGTTCTCTCTCTCTCTCTCGCTCTCGCTCTCGCTCTCGCTCTCGCTCTCGCTCTCGCTCTCGCTCTCGCTCTCGCTCTGTCTCTGTCTCTGTCTCTCTCCTCTCTCTCTCTTTGTGGCAGAGCGACAGATCAGATAAGAACAGCCCCTTCTTACAGGGACAATAACAGCTAGCTGTCGTAGCATATCTCTAATGTACAATAACCACTTGAATGCTAGGCTAACATTTGCCATATCCAATTGTAATCAGGCAAGCTTTTGGCTTAGCTGTAGCCGTGTTAGCATTCTCCATTGGTTCTGGGCTAGCCTTTAGCTGTAGCCGTGTTAGCATTCTCCATTGGTTCTGGGCTTTTAGCTGTAGCCGTGTTAGCATTCTCCATTGGTTCTGGGCTGTTAGCTGTAGCCGTGTTAGCATTCTCCATTGGTTCTGGGCCTTTAGCTGTAGCCGTGTTAGCATTCTCCATTGGTTCTGGGCTTTTAGCTGTAGCCGTGTTAGCATTCTCCATTGGTTCTGGGCTAGCCTTTAGCTGTAGCCGTGTTAGCATTCTCCATTGGTTCTGGGCTTTTAGCTGTAGCCGTGTTAGCATTCTCCATTGGTTCTGGGCTTTTAGCTGTAGCCGTGTTAGCATTCTCCATTGGTTCTGGGCTTTTAGCTGTAGCCGTGTTAGCATTCTCCATTGGTTCTGGGCTGTTAGCTGTAGCCGTGTTAGCATTCTCCATTGGTTCTGGGCTAGCCTTTAGCTGTAGCCGTGTTAGCATTCTCCATTGGTTCTGGGCTAGCCTTTAGCTGTAGCCGTGTTAGCATTCTCCATTGGTTCTGGGCTAGCCTTTAGCTGTAGCCGTGTTAGCATTCTCCATTGGTTCTGGGCTAGCCTTTAGCTGTAGCCGTGTTAGCATTCTCCATTGGTTCTGGGCTTTTAGCATTAGTCTTGTTGTAGTCTTGATGCTCTTTATTGGTTGGTTGGGTGTGTAGCTGTTTACTGTGTGTGTAGCTGTTTACTGTCTGTGTGTGTGTTTACTGTGTGTGTAGCTGTTTACTGTGTGTGTAGTTGTTTACTGTGTGTGTGTGTGTGTTTACTGTGTGTGTAGCTGTTAACTGTGTGTGTGTTTACTGTGTGTGTGTTTACTGTGTGTGTGTGTGTGTGTGTGTGTGTCTGATGGTGCCTGCATTAGCAGATGTGTTTGGTTGGAAGTCATTTATATGGTAATGATGTCATTTACCTCTGAAATGCATCAACTTACTGACTTATCCATATTGGCAGTGTGTGTGTGTGTGTGTGTCATCTGCATATGATCATGATGACCGTCTTGTGTGTGTGACTGCTTTGTGCCAGGGGAATGACATGGTGTGGTTGTAACTGCTTTGTACCAGGGGAATGACATGGTGTGGTTGTGTAACTGCTTTGTGCCAGGGGAATGACATGGTGTGGTTGTGTAACTGCTTTGTACCAGGGGAATGACATGGTGTGGTTGTGTAACTGCTTTGTACTAGGGGAATGACATGGTGTGGTTGTGTAACTGCTTTGTACCAGGGGAATGACATGGTGTGGTTGTAACTGCTTTGTGCCAGGGGAATGACATGGTGTGGTTGTAACTGCTTTGTGCCAGGGGAATGACATGGTGTGGTTGTGTAACTGCTTTGTGCCAGGGGAATGACATGGTGTGGTTGTGTAACTGCTTTGTACCAGGGGAATGACATGGTGTGGTTGTGTAACTGCTTTGTACTAGGGGAATGACATGGTGTGGTTGTGTAACTGCTTTGTACCAGGGGAATGACATGGTGTGGTTGTAACTGCTTTGTGCCAGGGGAATGACACGGTGTGGTTGTAACTGCTTTGTGCCAGGGGAATGACATGGTGTGGTTGTAACTGCTTTGTACCAGGGGAATGACATAGTGTGGTTGTAACTGCTTAGTACCAGGGGAATGACATGGTGTGGTTGTAACTGCTTGGTACCAGGGGAATGACATAGTGTGGTTGTGTAACTGCTTGGTACCAGGGGAATGACATGGTGTGGTTGTAACTGCTTTGTACCAGGGGAATGACATGGTGTGGTTGTGTAACTGCTTTGTGCCAGGGGAATGACATGGTGTGGTTGTGACTGTTTTGTGCCAGGGGAATGACATGGTGTGGTTGTAACTGCTTTGTACCAGGGCAATGACATGGTGTGGTTGTAACTGCTTTGTACCAGGGCAATGACATGGTGTGGTTGTAACTGCTTTGTACCAGGGGAATGACATGGTGTGGTTGTAACTGCTTTGTACCAG
This sequence comes from Salvelinus alpinus, assembly GCF_045679555.1. Taxonomy (NCBI): domain Eukaryota; kingdom Metazoa; phylum Chordata; class Actinopteri; order Salmoniformes; family Salmonidae; genus Salvelinus; species Salvelinus alpinus. The sequence goes on along the minus strand of NC_092091.1, from coordinate 83,624,661 downwards.
GGGAATGACATGGTGTGGTTGTGTAACTGCTTTGTGCCAGGGGAATGACATGGTGTGGTTGTGTAACTGCTTTGTACCAGGGGAATGACATGGTGTGGTTGTGTAACTGCTTTGTACCAGGGGAATGACATGGTGTGGTTGTAACTGCTTTGTACCAGGGGAATGACATGGTGTGGTTGTGTAACTGCTTTGTACCAGGGGAATGACATGGTGTGGTTGTAACTGTTTTGTACCAGGGGAATGACATGGTGTGGTTGTAACTGTTTTGTACCAGGGGAATGACATGGTGTGGTTGTGTAACTGCTTTGTACCAGGGGAATGACATGGTGTGGTTGTGACTGCTTTTACAAGGGGAATGACATGGTGTGGTTGTAACTGCTTTGTGCCAGGGGAATGACATGGTGTGGTTGTAACTGCTTTGTACCAGGGGAATGACATGGTGTGGTTGTAACTGCTTTGTACCAGGGGAATGACATGGTGTGGTTGTAACTGCTTTGTACAAGGGGAATGACATGGTGTGGTTGTAACTGCTTTGTACCAGGGGAATGACATGGTGTGGTTGTAACTGCTTTGTACCAGGGGAATGACATGGTGTGGTTGTGTAACTGCTTTGTACTAGGGGAATGACATGGTGTGGTTGTGTAACTGCTTTGTACCAGGGGAATGACATGGTGTGGTTGTAACTGCTTTGTGCCAGGGGAATGACACGGTGTGGTTGTAACTGCTTTGTGCCAGGGGAATGACATGGTGTGGTTGTGTAACTGCTTTGTGCCAGGGGAATGACATGGTGTGGTTGTGTAACTGCTTTGTACCAGGGGAATGACATGGTGTGGTTGTGTAACTGCTTTGTACTAGGGGAATGACATGGTGTGGTTGTGTAACTGCTTTGTACCAGGGGAATGACATGGTGTGGTTGTAACTGCTTTGTGCCAGGGGAATGACACGGTGTGGTTGTAACTGCTTTGTGCCAGGGGAATGACATGGTGTGGTTGTAACTGCTTTGTACCAGGGGAATGACATAGTGTGGTTGTAACTGCTTAGTACCAGGGGAATGACATGGTGTGGTTGTAACTGCTTGGTACCAGGGGAATGACATAGTGTGGTTGTGTAACTGCTTGGTACCAGGGGAATGACATGGTGTGGTTGTAACTGCTTTGTACCAGGGGAATGACATGGTGTGGTTGTGTAACTGCTTTGTGCCAGGGGAATGACATGGTGTGGTTGTGACTGTTTTGTGCCAGGGGAATGACATGGTGTGGTTGTAACTGCTTTGTACCAGGGCAATGACATGGTGTGGTTGTAACTGCTTTGTACCAGGGCAATGACATGGTGTGGTTGTAACTGCTTTGTACCAGGGGAATGACATGGTGTGGTTGTAACTGCTTTGTACCAGGGGAATGACATGGTGTGGTTGTGTAACTGCTTTGTGCCAGGGGAATGACATGGTGTGGTTGTGTAACTGCTTTGTACCAGGGGAATGACATGGTGTGGTTGTGTAACTGCTTTGTACCAGGGGAATGACATGGTGTGGTTGTAACTGCTTTGTACCAGGGGAATGACATGGTGTGGTTGTGTAACTGCTTTGTACCAGGGGAATGACATGGTGTGGTTGTAACTGTTTTGTACCAGGGGAATGACATGGTGTGGTTGTAACTGTTTTGTACCAGGGGAATGACATGGTGTGGTTGTGTAACTGCTTTGTACCAGGGGAATGACATGGTGTGGTTGTGACTGCTTTTACAAGGGGAATGACATGGTGTGGTTGTAACTGCTTTGTGCCAGGGGAATGACATGGTGTGGTTGTAACTGCTTTGTACCAGGGGAATGACATGGTGTGGTTGTAACTGCTTTGTACCAGGGGAATGACATGGTGTGGTTGTAACTGCTTTGTACAAGGGGAATGACATGGTGTGGTTGTAACTGCTTTGTACCAGGGGAATGACATGGTGTGGTTGTAACTGCTTTGTACCAGGGGAATGACATGGTGTGGTTGTGTAACTGCTTTGTGCCAGGGGAATGACATGGTGTGGTTGTAACTGCTTTGTGCCAGGGGAATGACATGGTGTGGTTGTAACTGCTTTGTACCAGGGGAATGACATGGTGTGGTTGTGTAACTGCTTTGTGCCAGGGGAATGACATGGTGTGGTTGTGACTGCTTTGTACCAGGGGAATGACATGGTGTGGTTGTGTAACTGCTTTGTACCAGGGGATTGACATGGTGTGGTTGTGACTGCTTTTACAAGGGGAATGACATGGTGTGGTTGTAACTGCTTTGTGCCAGGGGAATGACATGGTGTGGTTGTAACTGCTTTGTACCAGGGGAATGACATGGTGTGGTTGTAACTGCTTTGTACCAGGGGAATGACATGGTGTGGTTGTAACTGCTTTGTACAAGGGGAATGACATGGTGTGGTTGTAACTGCTTTGTACCAGGGGAATGACATGGTGTGGTTGTGACTGCTTTGTACAAGGGGAATGACATGGTGTGGTTGTAACTGCTTTGTGCCAGGGGAATGACATGGTGTGGTTGTAACTGCTTTGTACCAGGGGAATGACATGGTGTGGTTGTAACTGCTTTGTACCAGGGGAATGACATGGTGTGGTTGTAACTGCTTTGTACCAGGGGAATGACATGGTGTGGTTGTAACTGCTTTGTACCAGGGGAATGACATGGTGTGGTTGTAACTGCTTTGTACCAGGGGAATGACATGGTGTGGTTGTAACTGCTTTGTACCAGGGGAATGACATGGTGTGGTTGTGTAACTGCTTTGTGCCAGGGGAATGACATGGTGTGGTTGTGTAACTGCTTTGTACCAGGGGAATGACATGGTGTGGTTGTGACTGCTTGGTACCAGGGGAATGACATGGTGTGGTTGTGACTGCTTGGTACCAGGGGAATGACATGGTGTGGTTGTGACTGCTTTGTACCAGGGGAATGACATGGTGTGGTTGTGACTGCTTTGTACCAGGGGAATGACATGGTGTGGTTGTAACTGCTTTGTACCAGGGGAATGACATGGTGTGGTTGTGACTGCTTGGTACCAGGGGAATGACATGGTGTGGTTGTGACTGCTTGGTACCAGGGGAATGACATGGTGTGGTTGTAACTGCTTTGTACCAGGGGAATTACATGGTGTGGTTGTGTAACTGCTTTGTACCAGGGGAATGACATGGTGTGGTTGTGTAACTGCTTTGTACCAGGGGAATGACATGGTGTGGTTGTAACTGCTTTGTACCAGGGGAATGACATGGTGTGGTTGTAACTGCTTTGTACCAGGGGAATGACATGGTGTGGTTGTAACTGCTTTGTACCAGGGGAATGACATGGTGTGGTTGTAACTGCTTTGTACCAGGGGAATGACATGGTGTGGTTGTAACTGCTTTGTACCAGGGGAATGACATGGTGTGGTTGTAACTGCTTTGTACCAGGGGAATGACATGGTGTGGTTGTAACTGCTTTGTACCAGGGGAATGACATGGTGTGGTTGTAACTGCTTTGTACCAGGGGAATGACATGGTGTGGTTGTAACTGCTTTGTACCAGGGGAATGACATGGTGTGGTTGTGACTGCTTTGTACCAGGGGAATGACATGGTGTGGTTGTGACTGCTTGGTACCAGGGGAATGACATGGTGTGGTTGTAACTGCTTTGTACCAGGGGAATTACATTTTGTGGTTGTGACTGCTTTGTGCCAGGGGAATGACATGATGTGGTTGTGACTGCTTGGTACCAGGGGAATGACATGGTGTGGTTGTGACTGCTTTGTACCAGGGGAATGACATGGTGTGGTTGTGACTGCTTTGTGCCAGGGGAATGACATGGTGTGGTTGTGACTGCTTGGTACCAGGGGAATGACATGGTGTGGTTGTGTAACTGCTTTGTGCCAGGGGAATGACATGGTGTGGTTGTGTAACTGCTTTGTACCAGGGGAATGACATGGTGTGGTTGTAACTGCTTGGTACCAGTGGAATGACATGGTGTGGTTGTGTAACTGCTTTGTACCAGGGGAATGACATGGTGTGCTGGTGTAACTGCTTTGTACCAGGGGAATGACATGGTGTGGTTGTGACTGCTTTGTACCAGGGGAATGACATGGTGTGGTTGTAACTGCTTTGTACCAGGAGAATGACATGGTGTGGTGGTGTAACTGCTTTGTACCAGGAGAATGACATGGTGTGGTGGTGTAACTGCTTTGTGCCAGGGGAATGACATGGTGTGGTTGTAACTGCTTTGTGCCAGGGGAATGACATGGTGTGGTTGTAACTGCTTTGTGCCAGGGGAATGACATGGTGTGGTTGTAACTGCTTTGTGCCAGGGGAATGACATGGTGTGGTTGTAACTGCTTTGTGCCAGCGGAATGACATGGTGTGGTTGTAACTGCTTTGTGCCAGGGGAGTTACATGGTGTGGTTGTAACTGCTTTGTGCCAGGGGAATGACATGGTGTGGTTGTGACTGCTTTGTGCCAGGGGAATGGCATGGTGTGGTTGTGTAACTGCTTTGTGCTAGGGGAATGACATGGTGTGGTTGTGTAACTGCTTGGTACCAGGGGAATGACATGGTGTGGTTGTGTAACTGCTTTGTACCAGGGGAATGACATGGTGTGGTTGTAACTGCTTGGTACCAGTGGAATGACATGGTGTGGTTGTGACTGCTTTGTACCAGGGGAATGACATGGTGTGGTTGTAACTGCTTTGTACCAGGGGAATGACATGGTGTGGTGGTGTAACTGCTTTGTGCCAGGGGAATGACATGATGTGGTTGTAACTGCTTTGTACCAGGGGAATGACATGGTGTGGTGGTGTAACTGCTTTGTGCCAGGGGAATGACATGGTGTGGTGGTGTAACTGCTTTGTGCCAGGGGAATGACATGATGTGGTTGTAACTGCTTTGTACCAGGGGAATGACATGGTGTGGTTGTGTAACTGCTTTGTACCAGGGGAATGACATGGTGTGGTTGTAACTGCTTTGTGCCAGGGGAATGACATGGTGTGGTTGTAACTGCTTTGTGCCAGGGGAATGACATGGTGTGGTTGTAACTGCTTTGTGCCAGGGGAATGACATGGTGTGGTTGTCATTCCCACACACACACACACACACACACACACACACACACACACACACACACACACACACACACACACACACACACACACACACACACACACACACACACACAGACGGTCAGTGGAAAGGATGGAAGGAGGAGAAATACATGAACAGAGGTCTCTAAATGCCAGAGCGGGAGGGAGGGGGAGGGAGGAGGGAGGAGGGAGGGAGGGAGAGGGGAGGGAGGGAGAGGGGAGGGAGGGAGAGGAGGAGGGAGAGATCATACAGTCCTCTTTCCCTTCTCCCTCTGTCTCATTTCCATAACAGAGCCAGACAGACATGAACCAACCATCCCTCATTAGAATGGCACCTCACATCCTCCCTCTGATCTGTGTGTGTGTGTGTGTGTGTGTGTGTGTGTGTGTGTGTGTGTGTGTGTGTGTGTGTGTGTGTGTGTGTGTGTGTGTGTGTGTGTGTGTGTGTGTGTGTGTGTGTGTGTGTGTGTGTGTGTGCCAGCCAGTCTTCTACTGGTGTCTATAGACCTGGTATAAACCACACCGAGTCAGTCGCCACGGTGATAACTATCATTAACATAGATTACAGGTCTGCTTAAAATATACACACACACGGAGACACACTTACACACAGAGAGACGAAGACACACACACACACAGAGAGACGAAGACACACACACACACACACACACACACACACACACACACACACACACACACACACACACAGAGCGACGGAGACACACACATGGAGAGACACACACACACACACACACACCCACACACACACACGGAGACACACAGGGATCAATACTGGCATACTGGGGTAATGGTAGGGTCTGCCCAGTGTATACAGAGAGAGAGGAACACACAGGTCCTGCCTGGCTGCCCTCACATGAAACAAGGCGTGAGCTGGGAGAAGAGGAATGTGAGAGAGAGATGTGGAAGTCTATAGGTATGTTCTAGTGTCTGCCGGTACAGTCTGCAGTATAGGATATACACTACATTACCATTTACATGAAGGGAATCTCCTATATGTATTACACACATTATCTCTGTAGAGAGGGGAACAAGTCTCCCAACAGATAAACACAGGAATATTCGGGTGTGTGTGTGTGGACACACACTGGTTGGACTTTGTTCTCTTTCGAGGTTTATACGTAATGTGTGTTTTATTGGGTGCAAATACACACACACACACACACACACACACACACACACACACACACACACACACACACACACACACACACACACACACACACACACACACACACACACAACACAGCAGTGGCGGCATGACCCAGTTCTACACACACGCAGACATAGAGGGAGGGAGGGAGAGAGAGAGAGAGAGAGTGGTGGGGGGGAGAAGGAGGGAAGTGGGGGAGAAGGAGGGAAGAGGGGGGTGGGGGGGAGAAGGAGGGAAGAGGGTGGTGGGGGGAGAAGGAGGGAAGTGGGTGGTGGGGGGAGGAGAGGGGGAGACAAAAGGAAACTGAGTGATTCCTGAGAGATCTGTCTGCTCCAGTGTTGCTTCTAAAGTGTAAATCTGAGCGTGTGACTCCTCCCCTTTCTTCACATAACTTCTCCAACAGGTGTCTGTGATTGGTTGGGAGTTGCATGTGCGCTGGGAAGCCCCCCCTTTGCTATGTGCTCTCTACTGAACAGGAACATCACCAGAGAGACAGACCGAGAGAGAGAGAGAACTATGTACAGAGAGAGAGAACTATGTACAGAGAGAGAGAGAACTATGTACAGAGAGAGAGAACTATGTACAGAGAGAGAGAACTATGTACAGAGAGAGAACTATGTACAGAGAGAGAGAGAGAGAACTATGTACAGAGAGAGAGAACTATGTACAGAGAGAGAGAGAACTATGTACAGAGAGAGAGAACTATGTACAGAGAGAGAGAGAGAACTATGTACAGAGAGAGAGAGAACTATGTACAGAGAGAGAGAGAACTATGTACAGAGAGAGAGAGAACTATGTACAGAGAGAGAGAGAACTATGTACAGAGAGAGAGAACTATGTACAGAGAGAGAGAGAGAGAACTATGTACATAGAGAGAGAGAACTATGTACAGAGAGAGAGAACTATGTACAGAGAGAGAGAACTATGTACAGAGAGAGAGAACTATGTACAGAGAGAGAACTATGTACAGAGAGAGAGAGAGAGAACTATGTACAGAGAGAGAGAACTATGTACAGAGAGAGAGAGAACTATGTACAGAGAGAGAGAACTATGTACAGAGAGAGAGAGAGAACTATGTACAGAGAGAGAACTATGTACAGAGAGAGAGAACTATGTACAGAGAGAGAACTATGTACAGAGAGAGAACTATGTACAGAGAGAGAGAACTATGTACAGAGAGAGAACTATGTACAGAGAGAGAGAGAGAACTATGTACAGAGAGAGAGAGAGAACTATGTACAGAGAGAGAGAACTATGTACAGAGAGAGAGAGAACTATGTACAGAGAGAGAACTATGTACAGAGAGAGAACTATGTACAGAGAGAGAGAGAACTATGTACAGAGAGAGAGAACTATGTACAGAGAGAGAGAACTATGTACAGAGAGAGAACTATGTACAGAGAGAGAGAGAACTATGTACAGATAGAGAGAACTATGTACAGAGAGAGAGAACTATGTACAGAGAGAGAGAGAGAGAACTATGTACAGAGAGAGAGAGAGAGAGAGAACTATGTACAGAGAGAGAGAACTATGTACAGATAGGAGGGGAGAGCGTAATGGAGTAGGAGAGGGGGAGAGTGTGAGTAATGGAGTAAGAGAGGGAGAAGGAGAAGGAGTGTGAGTAATGGAGTAGGAGAGGGAGAGGGAGTGTGAGTAATGGAGAGGGAGAGGGAGTGTGAGTAATGGAGTGGGAGAGGGGGAGAGTGTGAGTAATGGAGTAGGAGAGGGGGAGAGTGTGAGTAATGGAGTAGGAGAGGGGGAGAGTGTGAGTAATGGAGAGGGGGAGTGTGTGAGTAATGGAGTAGGAGAGGGGGAGAGTGTGGGTAATGGAGTAGGAGAGGGGGAGAGTGTGAGTAATGGAGTAGGAGAGGGGGAGAGTGAGTAATGGAGTAGGAGAGGGGGAGTGTGTGAGTAATGGAGTAGGAGAGGGGGAGAGTGTGGGTAATGGAGTAGGAGAGGGGGAGAGTGTGAGTAATGGAGTAGGAGAGGGAGTGTGAGTAATGGAGAGGGAGTGTGAGTAATGGAGTAGGAGAGGGAGAGGGAGTGTGAGTAATGGAGAGGGAGAGGGAGTGTGAGTAATGGAGTGGGAGAGGGGGAGAGTGTGGGTAATGGAGTAGGAGAGGGGGAGAGTGTGAGTAATGGAGTAGGAGAGGGGGAGAGTGTGAGTAATGGAGTAGGAGAGGGGGAGAGTGAGTAATGGAGTAGGAGAGAGGGGGAGTGTGTGGGTAATTGAGTAGGAGAGGGGGAGAGTGTGGGTAATGGAGTAGGAGAGGGGGAGAGTGAGTAAAGGAGTAGGAGAGGGGGAGTGTGTGAG
>NC_092091.1:83606094-83611094 GCF_045679555.1 Salvelinus alpinus | reverse complement strand
CTCTGATGACTGTTCTCTCTCCCGTTTCTCCCTCTGATGACTGTTCTCTCTCTCTCCCGTTTCTCCCTCTGATGACTGTTCTCTCTCTCCCGTTTCTCCCTCTGATAACTGTTCTCTCTCTCTCTCCCATTTCTCCCTCTGATGACTGTTCTCTCTCTCTCCCGTTTCTCCCTCTGATGACTGTTCTCTCTCTCTCTCTCCCGTTTCTTCCTCTCATGACTGTTCTCTCTCCCGTTTCTCCCTCTGATGACTGTTCTCTCTCTCTCCCGTTTCTCCCTCTGATGACTGTTCTCTCTCTCTCTCGTTTCTCCCTCTGATGACTGTTCTCTCTCTCTCCCGTTTCTCCCTCTGATGACTGTTCTCTCTCTCTCCCGTTTCTCCCTCTGATGACTGTTCTCTCTCTCTCTCCCGTTTCTCCCTCTGATGACTGTTCTCTCTCTCTCTCTCGTTTCTCCCTCTGATGACTGTTCTCTCTCTCTCCCGTTTCTCCCTCTGATGACTGTTCTCTCTCTCTCCCGTTTCTCCCTCTGATGACTGTTCTCTCTCTCTCCCGTTTCTCCCTCTGATGACTGTTCTCTCTCTCTCCCGTTTCTCCCTCTGATGACTGTTCTCTCTCTCTCTCTCCCGTTTCTCCCTCTGATGACTGTTCTCTCTCTCTCCCGTTTCTCCCTCTGATGACTGTTCTCTCTCTCTCTCCCGTTTCTCCCTCTGATGACTGTTCTCTCTCTCTCCCGTTTCTCCCTCTGATGACTGTTCTCTCTCTCTCCCGTTTCTCCCTCTGATGACTGTTCTCTCTCTCTCTCGTTTCTCCCTCTGATGACTGTTCTCTCTCTCTCTCCCGTTTCTCCCTCTGATGACTGTTCTCTCTCTCTCTCGTTTCTCCCTCTGATGACTGTTCTCTCTCTCTCCCGTTTCTCCCTCTGATGACTGTTCTCTCTCTCTCCCGTTTCTCCCTCTGATGACTGTTCTCTCTCTCTCCCGTTTCTCCCTCTGATGACTGTTCTCTCTCTCTCTCCCGTTTCTTCCTCTGATGACTGTTCTCTCTCTCTCCCGTTTCTCCCTCTGATGACTGTTCTCTCTCTCTCTCTCGTTTCTCCCTCTGATGACTGTTCTCTCTCTCTCCCGTTTCTTCCTCTGATGACTGTTCTCTCTCTCTCTCTCTCCCGTTTCTCCCTCTGATGACTGTTCTCTCTCTCTCTCCCGTTTCTCCCTCTGATGACTGTTCTCTCTCTCTCCCGTTTCTTCCTCTGATGACTGTTCTCTCTCTCTCCCGTTTCTCCCTCTGATGACTGTTCTTGTTCTCTGTCCTGTGTCTTCTTACTTCAGTCTCCATCTTCTCATCCTACCTAATATAATAACTTCTCCCTGTTCTCATCCTACCTAATATAATAACGTCTCTGTCTTCTCATCCTACCTAATATAATAACGTCTCCATCTTCTCATCCTACCTAATATAATAACGTCTCTGTCTTCTCATCCTACCTAATATAATAATGTCTCTATCTTCTCATCCTACCTAATATAATAATGTCTCTGTCTTCTCATCCTACCTAATATAATAATGTCTCTATCTTCTCATCCTACCTAATATAATAATGTCTCTATCTTCTCATCCTACCTAATATAATAATGTCTCTGTCTTCTCATCCTACCTAATATAATAATATAATAATAGTTCAGTCTCTGTCATGCAGTGTCATCTTCCTCTGTTTGACTGAACTCAGATGTGTTTAGAGAGAGCAGTTACACAGTGGATTACACAGACAGACTGTCACGTAATGTATTATCACATAGACAGGCTGTGCTTTTCTGTTTCTCTCCATCCCTCTGTTTTACTGCTGTCTCTCTGCTACTGGTCTAACCCACATTGGAGAGGGAGGGGGGGGGGGGGACAAGGAGAGGAGGGGGGGCTGTTGATTTACCAAAGAAGGAATACGACCAGTCTTCTCTTCTCACCTCCCCCTCTCACTTCCTCTTCTCTCTGTCTCTCTCGCTCTCCTCTCTCTTCTCGCTCTCTTCTCTCTGTTTCTCTCTGTGTCTCTCTGTGTCTCATCCCCCCCTTCCTTTGGTGGGGTGTTGGTATGTCCCACTGAAACAGGAAGGAGGTCTAAAAATAGAGAGGAGCCGTTCAGCCAAGAGAGAGACATGGCGCAGGGACAAGCACTTCCCCTCCACACACACACACACACACACACACACACACACACACACACACACACACACACACACACACACACACACACACACACACACACACACACACACACACACACACACACACACACACACACACACAGAGACACAGAAACATAGACGCCTGCACACACACACATAGACGCCTGCACACAAAGGCACACGAACACACACACACACACACACACACACACACACACACACACACACACACACACACACACACACACACACACACACACACACACACACACACACACACACATAGACGCCTGCACACAAAGGCACACGAACACACACACACACACACACACACACACACACACACACACACACACACACACACACACACACACACACACACACCCTTTACTGTCTCTCTCCTCTTTATCTCTGCCCGTCTCTCTTCCTGTTTCTGACCCTCACCACTGTGTTTCCTTGAACTTTTCTCAAATCCACCAGGAGTTCGATTCTTTTAGTAGCGGCGGCAAACTGTTGCTGTTTTAAAGCTAATTTCCTGTAATCTACACATTTTGCCGTGGGGCAGAGAGAACATTTTACGGTTTTAAAGCTAATTTCCTATAATTCTACACATTTTGCCGTGGGGCAGAGAGAACATTTTACGGTTTTAAAGCTAATTTCCTGTAATCTACACATTTTGCCGTGGGGCAGAGAGAACATTTTACGGTTTTAAAGCTAATTTCCTATAAGTCTACACATTTTGCCGTGGGGCAGAGAGATCATTTTACGGTTTTAAAGCTAATTTCCTATAATTCTGCACATTTTGTCGTGGGGCAGAGAGAACATTTTACAGTTTTAAAGCTAATTTCCTATAATTCTACACATTTTGTCGTGGGGCAGAGAGAACATTTTACGGTTTTAAAGCTAATTTCCTATAATTCTACACATTTTGCCGTGGGGCAGAGAGAACATTTTACAGTTTTAAAGCTAATTTCCTATAATTCTACACATTTTGCCGTGGGGCAGAGAGAACATTTTACGGTTTTAAAGCTAATTTCCTGTAATTCTACACATTTTGTCGTGGCTTATGCCTTGTTATTATGCCGGGTGACTCAAACATTGTAACAAAATCAACGATGACTTGACATTTTGGGAATTTCAGATTCTCCCTGACTATTTGTTGTTTTAGTGATTGTTATTTCTCAAAGGTGATCTTTGTTTAAAAATATATTGTTTTCTACTTGATATCAGGTTTTAGTCGATTTTAAGTTTTACACTGAAAAAGAGTTGCGGTGGCGGTGCGCCGCTGCTAAATGCATATATGGGAAACACTGGGCATGCACACGTACAGCGACCTGTGACTCTGTGATGTTAATTAGTAGTCTGTTCGACGTTAACGGTTCATTAGTGCGTCTCCGCATTGACACGCTCTGCACGCAGGCACACACACACACACACACACACACACACACACACACACACACACACACACACACACACACACACACACACACACACACACACACACACACACTGTGTAAAAACAGACCCACCCTACTGTGTTTGTTTGTTGAGTGGGTGGGATAGAGGAAAGGAGGGAGAGAGAGGGAGGGGTAGAGGAAAGGAGGGAGAGAGAGGGAGGGGTAGAGGAAAGGAGGGAGAGAGAGGGAGGGATAGAGGAAAGGAGGGAGAGAGAGGGAGGGGTAGAGGAAAGGAGGGAGAGAGAGTGGGAGGGGTAGAGGAAAGGAGGGAGAGAGAGGGAGGGGTAGAGGGAAGGAGGGAGAGAGAGTGGGAGGGGGAGATTGAAGGAGGGAGAGAGTGGGAGGGGTAGAGGGAAGGAGGGAGAGAGAGTGGGAGGGGTAGAGGGAAGGAGGGGGAGAGTGGGAGGGGTAGAGGGAAGGAGGGAGTGGGAGGGGGAGAGGAAAGGAGGGAGAGAGAGTGGGAGGGGTAGAGGAAAGGAGGGAGAGAGAGTGGGAGGGGTAGAGGAAAGGGGGGAGAGAGAGTGGGAGGGGTAGAGGAAAGGGGGGAGAGAGAGTGGGAGGGGTAGAGGGAAGGAGGGAGAGAGAGTGGGAGGGGTAGAGGGAAGGAGGGAGAGAGAGTGGGAGGGAGAGAGAGTGGGAGGGGTAGAGGGAAGGAGGGAGGGAGAGAGAGTGGGAGGGGGAGAGGGAAGGAGGGAGAGAGTGGGAGGGGTAGAGGGAAGGAGGGAGAGAGTGGGAGGGGTAGAGGGAAGGAGGGAGAGAGAGTGGGAGGGGTAGAGGGAAGGAGGGGGAGAGTGGGAGGGGTAGAGGGAAGGAGGGAGTGGGAGGGGTAGAGGGAAGGAGGGAGTGGGAGGGGGAGAGGGAAGGAGGGAGAGGGAGGGGGAGAGGGAAGGAGGGGTAGAGGAAAGGAGGGAGAGAGTGGGAGGGGGAGAGAGAGTGGGAGGGGTAGAGGGAAGGAGGGAGAGAGAGTGGGAGGGGTAGAGGAAAGGAGGGAGAGAGTGGGAGGGGGAGAGTTGGAGGGGGAGAGGGAAGGAGAGAGAGTGGGAGAGGGAAGGAGGGAGAGAGAGTGGGAGGGGGAGAGGGAAGGAGGGAGAGAGTGGGAGGGGTAGAGGGAAGGAGGGAGAGAGAGTGGGAGGGGTAGAGGGAAGGAGGGGGAGAGAGTGGGAGGGGTAGAGGGAAGGAGGGAGTGGGAGGGGTAGAGGGAAGGAGGGAGTGGGAGGGGGAGAGGGAAGGAGGGAGAGGGAGGGGGAGAGGGAAGGAGGGGTAGAGGAAAGGAGGGAGAGAGTGGGAGGGGGAGAGAGAGTGGGAGGGGTAGAGGGAAGGAGGGAGAGAGAGTGGGAGGGGTAGAGGAAAGGAGGGAGAGAGTGG
>NC_092091.1:83593594-83601094 GCF_045679555.1 Salvelinus alpinus | reverse complement strand
GTGAAGGACTGTCTAGTGTTAGGTACTGTAGGTGAAGGACTGTCTAGTGTTAGGTACTTTACGTGTAAAGTATTGTCCAGTCTCCTAGGCCAGCACCACACACACACACACACACACACACACACACACACACACACACACACACACACACTTATTGAAGACACATTTGATTTAATAGACTCATTTTCCAGTCTGATGAGCCAGACGGGGAACACACACTGAGGTACAGGGAGTCCTAGTTAAATGAAGGTAAACAATAAACCGGGGAGTAAAGTGGAATTAGAATCTGGTGACCATTGGGGGGTGTGTGTGTGTGTGTGTGTGTGTGTGTGTGTGTGTGTGTGTGTGTGTGTGTGTGTGTGTGTGTGTGTGTGTGTGTGTGTGTGTGTGTGTGTGTGTGTGTGTGTGTGTGTGTGTGTGTGTGTGTGTGTGTGCTGCACAGACCCTCCTCGTGAAGGGAGTGTGACAGGATGTTTATGTTGTCAAGAGCAATCTGGTTTGGACAGGCCAGGGGAAATCAGTGTTTGTGGAGAGGGGAGGAGGAGAGGGGAGGAGGGGAGGAGGAGAGGGGAAAGAGGGTGGCGGAGGGGGGTAGAGAGAGAGATCATTGCAAGGGCTCTTTGACCAAGAAGGAGAGTGATGGAGTGCTGCATCAGATGACCTGGCCTCCACAATCACCCGACCTTAACCGAATTGAGATGGTTTGGGATGAGTTGGACCGCAGAGTGAAGGAAAGGCAGTCAACAAGTGCTCAGCATATGTGGTATCTCCTTCAAGACTGTTGGAAAAGCATTCCAGGTGAAGCTGGTTGAGAGAATGCCAAGAGTGTGCCAAGCTGTCAGCCACCCTTTGCCTTGATATTTGAAGAATCTCAAATATAAAAGATTTTGATTTGTTTAACCATTTTTTGGTTACTACATGATTCCATATGGGTTATTTCATAGTTTTGATGTCTTCACTATTATTCTACAATGTAGAAAATAGTAAAAATAAAGAAAAACCCTTGAATGAGTAGTTGTGTCCAAACTTTTGACTGGTACTGTGTCTTCATACTCTATATTACTGTACTAATGTATTAATATACACAGTTTCATACTCTATATTACTGTACTAATGTATTAATATACACAGTTTCATACTCTATATTACTGTACTAATGTATTAATATACACAGTTTCATACTCTATATTACTGTACTAATGTATTAATATACACAGTTTCATACTCTATATTACTGTACTAATGTACTAATATACACAGTTTCATACTCTATATTACTGTACTAATGTATTAATATACACAGTTTCATACTCTATATTACTGTAGTAATTTATGAGTATACACAGTTTCATACTCTATATTACTGTACTAATGTATTAATATACACAGTTTCATACTCTATATTACTGTACTAGTGTATTAATATACACATAGTTTCATACTCTATATTACTGTACTAATGTATTAATATACACAGTTTCATACTCTATATTACTGTACTAATGTATTAATATACACAGTTTCATACTCTATATTACTGTACTAATGTATTAATATACACAGTTTCATACTCTATATTACTGTACTAATGTATTAATATACACAGTTTCATACTCTATATTACTGTACTAATATATTAATATACACAGTTTCATACTCTATATTACTGTAGTAATTTATGAGTATACACAGTTTCATACTCTATATTACTGTACTAATGTATTAATATACACCGTTTCATACTCTATATTACTGTACTAATGTATTAATATACACAGTTTCATACTCTATATTACTGTAGTAATTTATGAGTATACACAGTTTCATACTCTATATTACTGTACTAATGTATTAATATACACACTTTCATACTCTATTACTGTACTAATTTATGAGTATACACAGTTTCATACTCTATATTACTGTACTAATGTATTAATACACACAGCTTCATACTCTATATTACTGTACTAATGTATTAATATACACAGCTTCATACTCTATATTACTGTACTAATGTATTAATATACACAGTTTCATACTCTATATTACTGTACTAATGTATTAATATACACACTTTCATACTCTATATTACTGTACTAATGTATTAATATACACACTTTCATACTCTATATTACTGTACTAATTTATGAGTATACACAGTTTCATACTCTATTACTGTACTAGTGTATTAATATACACACTTTCATACTCTATATTACTGTACTAGTGTATTAATATACACAGTTTCATACTCTATATTACTGTACTAATGTATTAATATACACAGTTTCATACTCTATGTTACTGTACTAATGTATTAATATACACAGTTTCATACTCTATATTACTGTACTAATGTATTAATATACACAGTTTCATACTCTATATTACTGTACTAGTGTATTAATATACACAGTTTCATACTCTATATTACTGTACTAATGTATTAATATACACAGTTTCATACTCTATGTTACTGTACTAATGTATTAATATACACAGTTTCATACTCTATATTACTGTACTAATGTATGAGTATATACACAGTTTCATACTCTATATTCCTGTACTAATGTATTAATATACACAGTTTCATACTCTATATTACTGTACTAATGTATTAATATACACAGTTTCATACTCTATATTACTGTACTAATGTATTAATATACACAGTTTCATACTCTATATTACTGTACTAATGAATTGTTAAGTGGATGTGTGTTGGCAGATAAAATGGTGATTCTGGTAACATCGGTCCCCTCCTCTTTTAAACAGAGAGAGTGTTTGGGGCTGGACCCTGGCTGGCCATTTATTAACATAGCTGTCCACTGCAGTCAGCACAGAGAGAGAGGGAGGGAGGGAGGAGAGGAGGGAGGAGGGGGAGTAGGGAGGAGGAGAGTAGGGAGGAAGAGGAGGAGAGTAGGGGGGAGGAGGAGTAGGGAGGAGGAGTGTAGGGAGGAAGAGGAGGAGAGTAGGGGGGAGGAGGAGAGTAGGGAGGAAGAGGAGGAGGAGTAGGGGGGAGGAGGAGTAGGGAGGAGGAGTGTAGGGAGGAGGAGAGTAGGGAGGAAGAGGAGGAGAGTAGGGGGGAGGAGGAGAGTAGGGAGGAAGAGGAGGAGAGTAGGGGGGAGGAGGAGTAGGGAGGAGGAGGAGAGTAGGGAGGAAGAGGAGGAGAGTAGGGGGGAGGAGGAGAGTAGGGAGGAGAGTAGGGAGGGAGGAGGAGAGTAGGGAGGAAGAGGAGGAGAGTAGGAGGAGGAGAGTAGGAAGGAGGAGAAGGAGAGTAGGGGGAGGAGGAGAGTAGGGAGGGGGAGGAGAGTAGGGAGGAGGAGTAGGGAGGAGGAGGGGAGTAGGGAGGAGGGGAGGAGGGAGGAGAAGTAGGGAGGAGGAGGAGGGAGCCAGAGGAGGAGAGTAGGGAGGAAGAGGAGGAGAGTAGGAAGGAAGAGGAGGAGAGTAGGAAGGAGGAGGAGAGTAGGGAGGGGGAGGAGGAGAGTAGGGAGGGGGAGGAGAGTAGGGAGGAGGAGTAGGGAGGAGGAGGAGTTTAGGGAGGAGAGTAGGGAAGGGAGGAGAAGTAGGGAGGAGGAGGAGAGTAGGAAGGAGGAGAGTAGGGAGGAAGAGGAGGAGAGTAGGGAGGAAGAGGAGGAGAGTAAGAAGGAAGAGGAGGAGAGTAGGAAGGAGGAGGAGGAGAGTAGGGCGGGGGAGGAGAGTAGGGAGGGGGAGGAGAGTAGGGAGGGGGAGGAGTATGGAGGAGGAGGAGTTTAGGGAGGAGAGTAGGAAGGGAGAGGAGGAGAGTAGGAAGGAGGAGGAGGAGAGTAGGGCGGAGGAGGAGAGTAGGGAGGGGGAGGAGAGTAGGGAGGAGAGTAGGGAGGAGGAGGAAGAGAGTAGGGAGGAGGAGGAGGAGAGTAGGGAGGAGGAGAGTAGGGAGGAGGAGGAGGAGGGACGCACTGCACAAAGCACCAGAGCAGGAGGTTGCTATAACAACAGCACCTTGGTGGTGCTATCTCTCTCTCTCTTGTTTGTTGTCTCCTGTCCTCCACTCTCCCGCTGTCATGTGGTGCTCTTTACTTTGCTTCTCTCTCTCTCTCTCTCTCTCTCTCTCTCTCTCTCTCTCTCTCTCTGTCTCTCTCTCTGTCTGTCTCTCTGTCTGTCTGTCTGTCTGTCTCTCTCTCTCTCTCTCTCTCTCTCTCTCTCTCTCTCTCTCTCTGTCTCTCTGTCTCTCTGTCTCTCTCTCTCTCAATTCAATTCAATTCAAGGGGCTTTATTGGCATGGGAAACATGTGTTAACATTGCCAAAGCAAGTGAGGTAGATAATATACAAAAGTGAAATAAACAATAAAAATTAACAGTAAACATTACACATACAGAAGTTTCACTCTCTCTCAATTCAATTCAATTTAATTCAAGGGGCTTTATTGGCATGGGAAACATGTGTTAACATTGCCAAAGCAAGTGAGGTAGATAATATACAAAAGTGAAATAAACAATAAAAATTAACAGTAAACATTACACATACAGAAGTTTCAAAGCAATAAAGACATTACAAATGTCATATTATATATATACAGTGTTGTAGCAATGTATAAATGGTTAAAGCACACAAGTTAAAATAAATAAACATAAATATGGGTTGTATTTACAATGGTGTTTGTTCTTCACTGGTTGCCCTTTTCTTGTGGCAACAGGTCACAAATCTTGCTGCTGTGATGGCACACTGTGGAATTTCACCCAGTAGATATGGGAGTTTATCAAAATTGGATTTGTTTTCGAATTCTTTGTGGATCTGTGTGATCTGAGGGAAATATGTGTCTCTAATATGGTCATACATTGGGCAGGAGGTTAGGAAGTGCAGCTCAGTTTCCACCTCATTTTGTGGGCAGTGAGCACATAGCCTGTCTTCTCTTGAGAGCCATGTCTGCCTACGGCGGCCTTTCTCAATAGCAAGGCTATGCTCACTGAGTCTGTACATAGTCAAAGCTTTCCTTAAGTTTGGGTCAGTCACAGTGGTCAGGTATTCTGCCACTGTGTACTCTCTGTTTAGGGCCTCTCTCTCTCTCTCTCTCTCTCTCTCTCTCTGTGTCTCTCTCTGTCTCTCTCTCTGTCTCTCTGTCTCTCTGTCTCTCTCTCTCTCTCTCTCTCTCTCTCTCTCTCTCTCTCTGTCTCTCTGTCTCTGTCTCTGTCTCTGTCTCTGTCTCTGTCTCAATTCAATTCAAGGGGCTTTATTGGCATGGGAAACATGTGTTAACATTGCCAAAGCAAGTGAGGTAGATAATATACAAAAGTGAAATAAACAATACAAATTAACAGTAAACATTACACATACAGAAGTTTCAAAACAAAAAAGACATTACAAATGTCATATTATATATATAAAGTGTTGTAACAATTTACAAATGGTTAAAGCACACAAGTTAAAATAAATAAGCATAAATATGGGTTGTATTTACAATGGTGTTTGTTCTTCACTGGTTGCCCTTTTCTTGTGGCAACAGGTCACAAATCTTGCTGCTGTGATGGCACACTGTGGAATTTCTCCCAGTAGATATGGGAGTTTATCAAAATTGGATTTGTTTTCAAATTCTTTGTGGATCTGTGTAATCTGAGGGAAATATGTGTCTCTAATATGGTCATACATTGGGCAGGAGGTTAGGAAGTGCAGCTCAGTTTCCACCTCATTTTGTGGGCAGTGAGCACATAGCCTGTCTTCTCTTGAGAGCCAGGTCTGCCTACGGCGGCCTTTCTCAATAGCAAGGCTATGCTCACTGAGTCTGTACATAGTCAAAGCTTTTCTTAAGTTTGGGTCAGTCACAGTGGTCAGGTATTCTGCCACTGTGTACTCTCTGTTTAGGGCCAAATAGCATTCTAGTTTGCTCTGTTTTTTTGTTAATTCTTTCCAATGTGTCAAGTAATTATCTTTTTGTTTTTTTCTCATGATTTGTTTGGGTCTAATTGTGCTGCTGTCCTAGGGCTCTGTGGGGTGTGTTTGTGTTTGTGAACAGAGCCCCAGGACCAGCTTGCTTAATGGACTCTTCTCCAGGTTCATCTCTCTGTAGGTGATGGCTTTGTTATGGAAGGTTTGGGAATCGCTTCCTTTTAGGTGGTTGTAGAATTTAACGGCTCTTTTCTGGATTTTGATAATTAGTGGGTATCGGCCTAATTCTGCTCTGCATGCATTATTTGGTGTTCTACGTTGTACACGGAGGATATTTTTGCAGAATTCTGCATGCAGAGTCTCAATTTGGTGTTTGTCCCATTTTGTGAAATCTTGATTGGTGAGCGGACCCCAGACCTCACAACCATAAAGGGCAATGGGCTCTATGACTGATTCAAGTATTTTTAGCCAGATCCTCTCTCTCTCTCTCTCGCTCTCTCTCTCTCTCTCTCTCTCTGTCAGAAGGAGATAAACTAGATGCATCTCTCTCTCTCTCTTTCTCTCTCTCTCTCTCTCTCTCTCTCTCTCTCTCTCTCTCTCTCTCTCTCTCTCTCTCTCTCTCTCTCTCTCTCTCTCTCTCTCTCTCTCTCTCTCTCTCTCTCTCTCTCTCTCTCTCTCTCTCTCTCTCTCTGTCAGAAGGAGATAAACTAGATGCATCTCACTCTCTTGTTTCTTCTTTGCACAGTTCCTTGGCATTTCGACATTTCCGTTTTTGTGTTACTCTTGTTGTAGAGAATGTGCACGGAAGTGTGTGTGTGTCATGCCTCATGCCTCAGACTCCCTGGTAATTGGTGCTGTTTTATGGGTGGACCTTTTGAAGGCCACACACACATACATACACTGAGGATACAAAACATTAGGAACACCTGCCTTTTCCATGACACAGACTGACCAGGTGAATCCAGGTGAAAACTATGATCCCTTATTGATGTCACTTGTTAAATCCACTTCAGTCAGTGTAGATGAAGGAGAGGAGACGGGTTAAAGAAGGGTTTTTAAGCCTTGAGACAGTAGAGACATGGATTGTGTCTGTGTGTCATTCAGAGGGTGATAGGGCCAGACAACAGATTTAAGTGCTTTTGAACGGGGGTATGGTAGTAGGTGTCAGGCGCACCGGTTTCTATCAAGAACTGCAACGCTGCTGGGTTTTCACGCTCAACAGTTTCCTGTGGGTATCAAGAATGGTCCACCACCTAAAGGACATCCAGCCAACTTGACACAACTGTGGGAAGCTTTGGAGTCAACAACAGCAAGTCAATATTAGGAAGGTGTTCTTACACACACACACACACACACACACACACACACACACATAAAGGTGTGTTGTGACTAGGTGTATTGTGACTCGGTGTATTGTGACTCGGTGTATTGTGACTGAGGTGTGTTGTGACTCGGTGTATTGTGACTCGGTGTATTGTGACTCGGTGTGTTGTGACTCGGTGTATTGTGACTAGGTGTGTTGTGACTCGGTGTATTGTGACTCGGTGTATTGTGACTTAGGTGTATTGTGACTTAGGTGTAATGTGACTCGGTGTATTGTGACTTAGGTGTATTGTGACTTAGCTGTATTG